>NC_041233.1:90763948-90795867 GCF_002837175.3 Physeter macrocephalus
GGGGCACAAACCCGCGTCCCCTGCATCGGCAGGCGGACTCTCAACCACTGCGCCACCAGGGAAGCCCAGAGCTGGCTTTTGACAGAGGCAATAAATTTGGACTAATCCTTGCCCCTTTCTTAATCCTCATGAAGTGAAAAATGAAGTCTGTTTGGGTGAAGGAGATGGAGTTTGAGCCTTTGACACTCCTGTCTCCCCACCCTTTCCAAAATTCCTGG
The DNA here is from genome assembly GCF_002837175.3 of Physeter macrocephalus. Taxonomy (NCBI): domain Eukaryota; kingdom Metazoa; phylum Chordata; class Mammalia; order Artiodactyla; family Physeteridae; genus Physeter; species Physeter macrocephalus. The sequence goes on from NC_041233.1 coordinate 90,764,167, forward strand.
AAGCCCTTCTACCCACGGGATTGAGCAGTGTGTCCACAGGAGGATGGGGCTGCTGTGCCTGAGATCAGGGCATATGGAGCTCTCGTGCTGTAAGCCGGTGGTGGATTCAGGAACCAGTTTTGTTTGGTGCTGTACATGTGTGTGTCTGGACATGCAGACCATTGTTTGTGCTGGGCAGATGTCTTGGGTTATAAATCTATTCTGACATTTCCCATCCTTTCCATAACCTCTACCTTCCATAACCTCCCTTTCATGGAAGGCAGGAATCTATATTATCCTCTTGAAGTAAAACTGGAGTTACAAGTTTGAGCTCGTTGATAATTTTTTTCCCTTATTTCAATTTTTATGAACTTTATCAGGCAGTTTCCTATGGAAAGAAAATTGCTATGGAAATCCCCGGGGTCATTTTATGGGTTCTTATTTAAACTCCATGAGCAGAGACCATTGTCCGGGCTGATTTACAGTATAGCCAGTAAATCATCAAAAGTTTAACGTGCCGGATGACAGCAGCATACAATGCATTGGCTAAGTTCAGGGGCTCCAGGGATATAAAACTCTGATCTGCCCTGAGGATAAGCTCGGTGAATTTCCACATATGGGTGTTCCCTGTGAATTGGACCTGGCCTCAGCTGCTTTCTTTTGTCCAGGAGTCCAGGTTTTATTTCTTAGGATGTTTGCATACCAAAGATGACTTTCTCCTTTTCAACCCAGAGCAGTGTGAGATCTCTGGTGTCTGAGGTATAGAAAGTTTCTTGGCAAGGACTCAACTGTTGAACCCTTAGGGGAGAGGGAAGTCTTGCTTTAGCCTGGGGATAAGTAAGAGGGCCTCCGCTCTCTCTCCATCTCTGGATATTTTCCCAGCATCGCTGAGGGAAGTTGCCCAGTCAGTGCTAGGCAGGGGAGAAGAATGGTTTTGGGGAGGAAGGGCGCTCTGGTTTGTAGAATTGTCCTTGAACGCTATCCGGGGGCTCGTAAGGCTTGAGTCTTGCTCGAAGTGCACCCGTGTGCCAGCCGTCAGTCTCCTCTGGAGTGTTTAGACTTGCACCGGGTTATGGACTCCATCTGCGAATTGTCAGTGGCGCGCATCTGACAGATGGAGAGGCAGCCAGCTGCTCTGGTCATTTCTCCAGCAACTTGTGGCCAGGCGTCAGGCTGAGGGAGATTTACATCCTTGGACGCCAAGCGGGCTGCTCTCGCTGGTGCTAGCGCGGGGCCTGAGCGCTTGAACTGTGAGTTGAACTGAGCGCTTGAACTGTGAGCACTTGAACTGTGAGAACAACCATCCTCTGAGCCTAGGGGTGTGAGGACTTACAGACCACTGAGAACAAAAGGGCCCGCGGAACAGCTGTCCCTGCCTGGGCGTGGGCAGAAGTGAGAGGGTGGGAAGGGGAGAGCGCTGAGCTGGAGGACAGGGGATGAGGGGTGACTGGGTTTTTCAGAGGGAACCATCCTTCTGCATCAGGTGGGACTGCTGAGGGGCAGGCAGAATTAGGGGGAGGGGGAGGTTGATAACAGACTTTCCTAGGACTCTCCCCGTGGTAGATTCTTCTGGAGAGTGATGGTAAGTGCAGGCTGTGGTCCTTGTGGGCGGTCACGGGGCTATCATTCCACACCAGCTTCATTCCTCAACCCTTACAGGGTTGAGCAGCTTCTTCCTGTCGTCCTGGGGCCACAGGTGAAGGCCATGGAAACAGTGTCCTTTATGGTTCCATCCTAAAAGCCAGAGGTCCAGGCTCCCTCTCAGACCCCCTTGGCGGAGGGAGTATGTCTTTGTTTGTGTGTCTGTCCAGGGGAAAAATGGGAGCCGGCAATGGGGGTACAGATCTGCTAATGCCTGCCCCAGCCCCGTGCCAAACGCCCCGCGGATAGTCTGCCTTAGGCCAATTACTGACCAGTTGAAGTATGATGTGCCACTGTCTGATGAGCAGAAACTCCATAAGGCCATCGACTCTTTCATAGCTCATCCTATTATGGGATTAAGGAAAATCAAAATGTGTTCCTCAGTTTCCTCATCTATAAAATAAACGGAGAACAACCCTTTCTCTCCTCTCTTGCCTTTAGAAGGGGAATGAGGGTGACTGAGATGGCTGACTCTCATCGACCTCTGGGGAGCCCTAGGCAGAGCTTTGCAGCTTCAGCGTTTATGCAGAGCTTTTGTGCTCCATCCAAGGCATAAGCGGTGCGAGGCGCCCCCTGACGGCGGTTTAAGGTACAACATGTGTGGACAGAGTTTGCAAGTTGCCCTGACTTGCAAAAACTTGAAGAGACCCTAGGAATGGTTTAGCCCAATCCTTTGATAAAATGGATGTAGAAACTGACTTCTAGAGAGGTGAATTGTGAGTAGCCAAGATTACTTTAGTCAATGAAAGGCAACACTGCACGGAATTTGGAGCTGGAAAAAACAAAAAAAGGAAGGAAATGACCCTTTAGGGAGCATCAATAAATATGCCAGCACTCTAAGAGGTGCTCTCCAAATGTTACGTTGTAATGACAACAGAGAAAAGAAATACAGCTGCATAGAAATCAAAGAGCTTGCTGTGCTGATTCTAACTCAGTCTACCAGACTCCCAAGTTCACTTTCTTTTCCCTGCACTCACTGCTCACCATCAGTCACCCAGAGCAGGTGATTTAACATCTCTGTTTGCCTGTGAATCAAACAGAGATTATATTACTGCTCTACTCAGTTCCTGCACACTGGTTTTGAAGCTCAGATGAGAGGCTGTATGTGAAAAGATTTGGAAACTGAAAGGGCTCCTCCAGTGTAAGGGGTGTCATGGAGTATGGAGCTGGGACTAGTCCCAGGTCTCCTGGTTTTGGTCTTTGTTTGGTTCTGCTTCTGTTGACAGCCTGGATCTTGGACCCACTTGCCTTTGGTCACTGTGGGCATGTCCTGCCTTGTCTTTCTTCCACAGGTTCATCCCTACCTCAGGCTGATTCCACTGGTGTCACCTCCATGTCACTGTACACCTCCCTCCAGCTCTCTTTTCACATTCAGACCCTGATCTGGCCTGTGCCTGACCTTTTGGTCATGGTTTGGCTCACCCTGTCACTGGGGTGCAGCATTTATAATGAGGTAATTTTAAGGATGGACAGAAGGTTTAAGAGAGAGGGCACTTTTAGATGTCTGTGCTTTATGGTACATTCAGGAGAATGTACCCTAAGGAACTGGAAGAGAGAGATGGTATATTAGTTTGCTAAACCTTCCATAACAAATCACCACAAACAGAAAATTATTCTGTCACAGTCCTAGAGGCTAGAAGTCCAAAATCAAGGTGTTGGCAGTATCATGCTCCCTCTGAAGGCTCTCTGGGGAAGAATCCCCTTCTGCCTCTTGTAGCTTCTGGTGGCTGCCAGAAAGCCTGGGTGTCGCCTGACTCGTAGCTGCCTCACTGCAACTTCTGCCTCCATATTTGCCTGGCCTTCTCCCCCATGTGTCTGTGTCTGTGTCCAAATTTCCCTCCTCTTATAAGGACACCAGCCATTGGATCAGGGCCCAGCTTAATTCCGTAAGACTTCATTTTAACTTGATTATACATGCAAAGACCCTATTTCCAAATAAGGTCACATTCTGGGGTACCAGAGTTTAAGATTCAACATCTCTTTTAGGGGGACACAATTCCACCCACAGCTGAGGGTGTGATGGAGAAGCAGGAACACTCTTACTCTCCATGCTCATCTTATTCCTGCTGTCTCAAACCCACATTTCCCAGGCTCTGTTTCATCCTATAATCAGTCAAAAGGGTAGCGGGTGTGCTATGCACTCCTGGATTTCCATTTACGAGCCTTTTCTCCCATCTCCCTGGGCCCCAGATTTGAGAGGCGATTCGTCAAGACAGACCTTGTGTTTGTTGTCTCCTGTGGGCAGAATTTGCTGTCCATTCTCCATTCTTCCCTTCTTCCTTGAGTAACAGAACCCTTAAGTTTTATTGGGGCACGTGGCCTCCCTAAAAACACATTGCAGCCTCACCTGCAGCTAGGTGTGACTGACTTAAGTCCTAGCTGATTGAAGTGTGCAGCTTCCACGTCTGAAAGGGAAAGGGTGTATCCCCCATGTCCGCTTGTCCACTTCCAGCTGGCTGGAATGCAGATGTGATGGTAAGAACTGAAGCAGCCACATTGGGTCATGAGATGGCAACCATGTGTTGCCAATGGCAGAAGAACCAGACATGGGGAGCCTGGGTGTCCAACGGTGTGAAGTCATCTTTTTAGCCCTGAACTGCTTACGTTTAAAATTCTTAAATGAAAGAGAAATAAACGTCTATCCTGTTAAGCTACAGCTGTTTTTGCCTTTTTTAAAAAAAATAGCAGCTGAATCAAACACATTCATCAGTGAAGGGAGGCAAAAAGAGGGTAACAATGAATGGGCATCTCCTACATTCTGTAATGAATGTGGCTTGGCTTACAAGGCTGCCTTGCTTTGGTTCCCCTAGGGCATCTCTGGGAACTGGCATCTCTGTAGAGTCTGAGTTCGTGTCGTGCCTGTGGCCACCAAGCCCATCTCCTTGACATTAATTCATATGGGGATAATGATCAGTGAGCGTGCTCATTTCCCAAGACTGCCGCAACAAATGACCACAGCCTTGGTGACTTAAAACAACAGAAATTCATTCTCTCACAGTTCTGGAGGCCAGAAGTCTGAAATCAAGGTGTTGACAGGGCTGGTTCCTTCTGGAGGCCCTGAAGGAGAGTCATTCCAGGCCCCGTTCCCAGCCTCTGATGGCTGTGGCAATTCTTGGCTTTCACTGACTTACAGACACATAGCTTTGATGTCTACCTCTGTCTTCACTTTCCCCTGGTGTCCCTGTGTGTCCTCTCCTTTCCTGTCTCTTACAAAGACACAGATGTGTCTTTGTAAGAGACAGATCGGATTTGGATTTGGGGCCTATTCTAATCCAGGATGATCTCTTCTCAAGATCTTTGCCTTAATTATATCAGCAAAGACGCTTCTTCCAAATCAGGTCACATTCTGAGGTTCTGGTTGACATACCTTTCGGCAGGGGGCACTGTTCAACCCATTACAGTGAGAGATCCATGTGAGCTCTTTAACGAATAGTTCTGATCTCATGAGATTGTCATCCACTCCAGTCACCCCTCATGGAAGGGCTGTTTTCTCCAGAAGCTCTTGGACTCTGTGCAGGCAGAATTCTGAGATGACCTCCAAGGACCCATGTCCTTATATAATCCCCTCCCCCTGAATGTGGGTGGGGCCTGTAATTGTTTCTAACAAATAGAAAATGCCAAAAGTGATGGGATGTTACTCTTGTGATTATGTCATGTTATATGGCAGAGGGGAAGGGATTTTGAAGATGTAATTAAGGTCCCTAATCAATTGACTTAGGTTAAAGAAAGGGAGATTATCCTCAGGTGGGCCTGACTTAATCAGGTGAGCCCTTTAAAAGAAGGTCATGGGCTTCCCTGGTGGTGCAGTAGTTGAGAGTCCGCCTGCTGATGCAGGGGATACAGGTTCATGCCCCGGTCTGGGAGGAACCCAAGTGCCGCGAAGCGGCTGGGCCCGTGAGCCATGGCCGCTGAGCCTGCGCGTCCGGAGCCTGTGCTCTGCAACGGGAGAGGCCACAACAGTGAGAGGCCCGCGTACAGAAAAAAAAAAAAAAAGAAAAAAAATGAAGGTCAGAGGGCAGAGAAGAGAGATGCACCTACTAGCCTTGAGGAAGCCAGCCACGGTGAGCTCTATAGCTGCAAGGAAATGGGTTCCGTGTGAACCTGGAAGAGGACCCTGAGCCCCAGGTGAGACTGCAGCCCTGGCCAACACGGTCATTGCAGCCTGGTGAGACCGTGAACAGAAGACCCAGGCTCCTGACCCAATGGAAAGTGAAATAATAAATGTGTGTTGTTCTGAGCTGCTTTGTGGTAATTTGTGGCCCAATAATAGAAAACAAATATAAACTTACTTCCCAATTCTGCCCCAGGCTGCTCTTTCTAACAGTCCTTCTCTGGTCCTGTTTTTAAAAACTTCCTATCAGAAACCAAAATAGAATGGGACTCCAAGCTCAGGAAGGTCCCATGATCTGCCATGGCCTGCTCTTCTCCAAAGGACTCTGGGAAACTCTTGCTTGTCTGGTCCAGGAAGAGCATCTCTCAGCCTCCGTCCTTCACTCCTGAGGGAATGAGCAGTCATTCTATGATTCCTTCTCCCCAGCCTTTTAAGAAAATTAGGAGCTAAAGAACCCATTTCACTACAGTTTTCATTTCTCAGTTGCTAGAGAGGAGCCACACTTTATAACGCACAGTAAACCCAGTTCCCAAAGCCTCTTCAGCAAGAAACAAGATGAAGTCTTATTGCTTCTGCTGTTGGTATTCCCAGAAGGAAGAGTGGATGGGTCAGTTCTGCCCAGAGAAGAGAGTTCTGGGCACAGGAGAGCTTTGCATCAGCTCAGCGCCACCCACGGCTTCTCTGTTTTCTCTCCCCGTCACTGAATCATGTGACTGAGCCCTTCCTCTGCGGGCTCCCCTTGGGCCCAAGTCTGAATCTAACGGACGTTGGAACATTCTCCCAGAGCCACAGGCAGCTGCTTTCCCAATGAAGAAATTCTTACCATTTTGGGGGAAGGAGAAACATATGAGGCTGGTGGCAAACATAAGCGCCACGTGAAGACGCAGAGGGAAGAACACATTTTAAGAGCAAACTAGTGCTTCCTCCCTAACCCTAACCCTCCCGCGCATTCCCTTGGTAGGCTTGCTGGCTAGCTGGTTTGACCTGTTCTGGTATTGCACTTCTGACCCTGTAGAATGAAACAGTTTTGAAAACTTTGCCTTGCTTTCCTCTAACATTTCTTGCAAGTTGTTGTAATGAAAAAGATCTGTTTCTTAAAAAAAAGGTAGAAAAGTTGGACAAGAGTAAGTGAATATGATTAATGATACATAAGATATTGTTTAAATTAAGCAGATATTTTGCAGAACTGACATCTCCCTCCAGGCTTGGTGTGGTGCCTGGTATTTTTATGGAGGACATCTGGTGAGTTTACCCGTTACCCACAGCATATCTAAGGCTTTCATCACTTAACCGAATTAACTCAGATAGTCTTCACTGGGCCTTCTTGCCTTTGCCTAGTTCTGGCTTCCCTCCAGTTCATCTTCCACAAGCCCACAGATGGATTTTTCTAAAGTAGAAATCTGACAGTGTCATTTTCTCAAAATCATTCAGTGATTTTCTGAAGTGTTTGGGGTAGGATTCAGACCCCTTAACACAAGGGCCTGGCATTAGATGGACAAGTGCCTACCTTCCTAACCTGATTTCACACCACTCCTCTCCCCCATACACTTTTATTCCAACCACACTTAATTTTTATTTTTTGGCCACACCGCGCAGCCCATGGGATCTTCGTTCCCCAACCAGGGATTGAACCCGGGCCCTTGGCAATGACCGCGCAGAGTCCTACCACTGGACCACCAGGGAATTCCCCCAACGACATTTAAATTCACTAAAGAACTAATTTTTCTTTGTACCTTCACCCAGACTGTACCCTCTGTCGCCCATCCAAACACAGATTGTACCCTCCACTCATCCACCCACCCGTCTCTTCCAGCAATAAGTAATAACTTTAAAGTGAACAGATTCTAAATATGTTACAAAGTAAAACTGACAGGGTTTGTTGATGGCTTGGAGGTAGGGTATAAGAGAAAGAGAGAGGAGTCCGGGATGAGACCAAGAGTTTTGGGCTGAGAATCTGGCAGAAGGGACTTGACACTTACTAAAATGGGGAGAAATGATGGGAGATTATGAAACTATGAGTTAGTTTTTGGATACAGTAAATTTGAAAGGTCTGTGAATGATTTATTGGAATATGATGTAGGCATTTGGATTTCCAAGGCGGAAGTTAGGAAGGAAGCTGGAGTTGGATATATAAGTGTATGGTCAGGCCACCCAAGATGGCTATTCTCTTGCTCTCTGTACATCCTCTGCTGGGCCAGTCCCTGCCTCACCTACACCCTACTCACCTGACTGACCTTCCCTCTTCATCATAGAGCCTAATCAGTAAATGCCTATGTACTTACCCCGGCCCTAGCTAGTGATTGTTCTAATCTTTAGATCAGAACTATTTCAACTATGCTAGTTTATCAAAGGGGCCATGAGGGGTGCACCCCGTTGCTGGTTTCCCTGTTAACTGATGAGCCAACCTGACGTCAAGTCCCCTGTAACTGGTAATCTCTCTATTACCCCGGGAGCAAAGACTACTGCCTTGTCCTGCCTGCTGTCTGCCACACACAGTGGGGTGTCGCTCCAAGACCTTGCTTCAGACATGTAAGATCCCTCTCATCCATTACACCATTGATGTCTCTGTTGCTGACTCTGGGCTCTTGAGACTGGACAAGTACATGGCTTGCAGGCCTGTGGGTACAGCTCAACAATAAGTTTGACAGATTGATTCCAGCAGTGAAAAGCTGGAAGAAGGGCCTCAGTCCTTGTCTTCTTTGAAGAAAGAATTCAGCAAAGAGACCAAGATTGTGAAAAAGATAAAAGTGTTTATTAGAAGTAAAGTACGTGGGATTTTCCTGGTGGTGCAGCAGCTAAGAATCCGCCTGCCAATGCAGGGGACATGGGTTCAAGCCCTGGTCCAGGAAGATCCCACGTGCCGCGGAGCAGCTAAGCCCGTGCGCCACAACTACTCAGCCTGTGCTCTAGAGCCCACGAGCCACAGCTACTGAAGCCCGCGTGCCACAACTACTGAAGCCCACGTGCCTAGAGCCCATGCTCCGCAACAAGAGAAGTCACTGCAATGAGAAGCCCTTGCACCGCAATGAAGACCCAACGCAGCCAAAAATTAATTAGTTAATTAAAAAATTTTTTCCTTGTTCTTTAAAAAAAAAAAAAAAGAAGAAGCAAAGTATGTGAGGAAGAACACACGGGCAGACTTGGAGTGAGTTAGGCACCACACGAGTGGCTTAGGGTGCTTATATGGGGGCAGTTTTCTGGGTTGTCTCTGGCCAGTCATCTCCATATTTGGTCCTGGTGTGGGTGCGCATCTCTCAGCCAAGATGGATTCCAGCTGGCGTCTTCTCCCTCCTTTGGTCCTTTCCCTAGACTGAGGGCCTTCTCTGTGCATAAGCCGAGCCGGGAAATCCACAAGAATGCACGCAATCAGGGCCCAGCGCCACCGCTGGTATCCTCTCTCAAAGCATCAGCAGGAGACCAGTTGGAGCTGCTCAGCCTGGTGCCTATCTATCTCCTACCTCAAGATGAGTATGTAAGCTCATGGAAGTGGATGAACTCACCTGCTTGGTGGCCATAAATAGAGAGGAATTCAGAGTGCATCAAATTAACACGTTGTATATCTTGAACTTACACAATGTTACATGTCAATTATATCTCAATAAAGCTGGAAAAAATAAAATTAATTAACTCCAGGCATGGGAAATAAAAAAAGAATTCAGAGGACTGAGCCCTGGAGCTTTCTGACATTTTAAAGGTCAGCAAGGAAGGAACCAGCAAAGCCAAATGAGAAGCGCCAGTGAGGTGAAAGGAGCAACAAAAGAAAGTAGTGTCCTGGGATGCCACGGGAAGAAAGCATTTTGAGGAGGAAGTGGTCAATTGTGTCCCAAGCTGTTGAAGCATCAAATAAGAGGAGGACTGAGAACACGCCATTAGATTTGACAGCACGAAGGTCTGTCACTGGCAACTTCCATAAGAGGAGCTTTGATGGTGTGAAGGTTATGAAATGCTGATCAGAGTAGGTTCAGCAGAACTTGGAAAGTGGAGAAGTGGAGATAGAATATAAAATGTTCTTTCAATAGCTACTGCACTGAAGATCAGAAAATGTGGTGTGGTGGATGATCCTGTTGTCATCTTGGTTAATCCGGACCCCCTGTTTCCCAGAATCCTTGTTAGATTCCAGGTTAGTGTTGGCCAAAAGAGGAACCTGCCCAAGATCTGAGAGGCGGAAGTGAAGCAGAGTCTACTAGTAGCTGAAGGACTTCAGGGTGAGATGCAGAAGCAGAGGTGCTGGGTGGGATCCAGCTCGTCTTCAGACTCTCCTCCGCTTCATGTCCAGCTCTGCTCACAGACTGATGCCCTGGTGACCGACGGAGCACCTAAGCCCACCACAAGATACCTGGCTCAGCCCCGCATGTGGTAGCTGCACAGAAGCCACATCTTCCCCTAGACCCCTCCACGCATCCCCCCTTCTCAGGCCCACACACAGCTGGATGTGTCTGGCTTCTCGGATTTCCCTGCAAGTTCTAAGTTGTTCACGCACAGGTGCTTCGGGCAGCCTGATACACGATTTTTCTCTGATTCTCCAGCTCCCTCCTCTGGACCTTCACTTCCCCAGCTCCTCCTTCAATTGTGTGAGGTCTAGTTCCTATAAAACCCACATCACTTCCAGCAGTTCTGTTTCCTTGGATGAACCCTGCAGGACACACGGGGGAAGAGCTGGAGAGGGGATGTGAGGTCATGGGAGTGTTTGTTTGTTTGTTTGCGGTACGCGGGCCTCTCACTGTTGTGGCCTCTCCCGTTGCTGAGCACAGGCTCTGGACGCGCAGGCTCAGTGGCCATGGCTCACGGGCCCAGCCGCTCCGCGGCATGTGGGATCCTCCTGGACTGGGGCACGAACCCGTGCCCTCTGCATCAGCAGGCGGACTCTCAACCACTGCACCACCAGGGAAGCCCCCACATCTTTTTAAAGTTAGAATTTACCTAATTACTACTTTATTTAAGGATCATTTAATTCTCTTCTAGTTAATTCAGTCTTCTCTCCTATTCATAGAATTTGTTCAATTTCTTCCAATTGCTTCTACTGTCTCCGGGAAAAGAAGTAAGGTCAGTAGGTGAGACTACCGGGAGGCAGTGTGGGATATTTAAAGAGAGAGGAGGGACTTCCCTGGTGGCCCAGTGGCAAAGAATCCGCCTTCCAATGCAGGGGACTCGGGTTCGATCCCTGGTCAGGGAACCAAGATCCCACATGCCACGGGGCAACTAAGCCCGCGTGCCACAACTACTGAGCTCGTGCGCCTCAACTACAGAGCCCATGCGCCCTGGAGCCCGCGCACCACAACTAGAGAAGAGAAAACTGGCACGCTACAACTAGAGACAAGCCCTCGCCCCAACAAAGAGCCCGCGCGCCTCAGTGAGGGATCCCGCATGCCTCAACTAAGACCCGATGCAGCCAAAAAATAAATAAAATTTAAAATAAAATAAATTTTAAAAAACAGAGAGGAGAAGGTGTGACACAGTTGTGAAAAACGTGTCCTTTTCGGCAGCCTCGTTCTAAGGTTTGGCGAATTCTCCATTTTCTGAGTCTTGGGCAGGAGGCAGAGCCCACCTCTCAGGATTGAAGCTGAAAGGAACAGACTTTCACTTCTTCCACCTCTTGGCTAAAGCATGGGGTGGGGCCAGTGTGTCACGTGAGTGGGCTCAGCCAATCAGAACAGCCTCCTAGTCTGTGCTTCGGGAACACTTGAAATTAGGAAGGAAGGACGGTGGCAGCCAAGACCCGTCTGTGAGACCTGCAGGGGCAGCGGGGCCAGCAAAGGAAGGTGAGGGTGGAGCTAGTCACAGCGTTGTCTGTTGTGCCTCGATTTCATCCTCACCCGCCTTCCTCTGTGATCTGATCGTGGTCATGCTCCTGCCTCAGAATCTCCAGCATCCCCATCAAGTATGTGAGCTACCAGATATCCTCTCCATGAATCCCTGTGATGCGTCCATCAGTCAGAGTCAGTTTCTGTTGCTTGAAGCCAAAAATCCAAACTGATACTGACAGGAACTAGAGGCTGGAGTCCGCCAAAGGTCTTCTTCCCTCATGCAGTTGGCAGCATTTTTTCAGTGTTTCCCGTATGTCAGGGGCCAGTAGGTTCTGGAAGCTTTGGGGTCATTTCCTGAGAACTCCATGACTAGAGGGTAATGAAAGGCTATTCTCTGCCAGTTCCAACAGGACTCCAACAGGCCAGGCTCACCCACATGCCTCTTATCAGAGCAAGCCCTGTGACTCAGGATTCGGGAACTGAGGCTGATTTGTTACCAGAAGGAATAGGAAAGGGGGTTCTGGGCGGACTTTGTGAAAAACCACCACCTTCTACCTTTTGGCACTCATCAGCCCAAGTTCTTTTCACCAAACATGTAATTCCAGGAGTTGTCTCACCTAACAGGATGCAATTTTTCCATGACAAAAAACTCACACTTTCCTCCCCAAAGGGAACAACCTAGAGTTGCATCTAATATCCAACTCAAAGCTGGATCCCTAGGTGAGGTGCCTTTTCTTCATCTGAGAGTTGCTACTAATGATACTGCAGCTTATGGACTCAAAATGAATTTACCCACCCCCCAGAACACCTAATGTTCAATGCTGGGAGGAAAACTGCTAAAAGGCCCCCATTTAGAAAAGCGGGGAAGGGAAGTGACACACTTCCTTCAAGAACACACACCACATCTATGTGGACACGGACATAAGGTGCAACCATTTTTGGATTCTCTTTCCTAGCAGTGGAGTGAGCTCTTTGGATCAGTTAATGAGGGTATCCTTCTCCTCCAACCTCCCATCAGGAATTTCCTTTATGCTTCATCCTTCTTGGCTGAGCCTGAGATGGGCTATGGGAAGATTGCCTGGTGGGGCTATTCCACTTTAGCAGCTAGCTTCCGTGAGTATAGTTGCTGGAACCTGGAGATTGTAGATGGGCCTGCAATTTTCTGGGGGAAAATGTTAAAGCCCTAGTTTGTTCAATGTCCATCTTATTCCAGGAGCCCTCCCAAAAATTCTATACCATAAGCTCTATAATCAAAAATTCTTGCATGTAGACCGTAATTTTGTAGTTCTTCTTTCTTTGTAATGGCCCATTTCCATAATAAACTTCACTCAATTCTATAATATTTGCTATTCCCATTTAAAAATACTTACACTGAGATGGAGAGATTTTACGTGACTTAAATAAGGCCATGTAGGGGAAGAGCTGAAACAGAAAGCCTAGGACCAAAGACCCTCCTCTGTCCAAACACCATGAAGCTCTAGTTAGGGGTCTCAATGCTGTGGTCAAGAGGGGAGATAGGTAAAAACCAAAGGAACTAGTTTCAGGGGACGCAGAGGCTGACAGGTATGTGCTAGCTGCTTTGGTAGGTGCGAGTTTGTGGCTTTAGAGGCTTCAGAAGAATGAACCCTTGGCATCCACACTGATGTTGTGTGGATATCAGCGTGGTTGCCAGTACCTGCGGCAGTGTGGAAATGCTGGACCTAATGACATCCTGAGAAACAGGTGTCAGTGAGGGGCTAGGACTGGATGAACGTAAGTGTTAGCCCTAGAGTCATGCAAGAACACCCCAGGAATGGTCAGAACTTGGGGCCACAAACACTCCATCCCCAGTTATTGGCTGATCAGCTTCCAGGCAGAGCCTCAGGCACAAGCCAACCTCCCCCTCCGTTACTCCCCACGTTCTGTCACTCTCGTAGCCTGGGGTAGACCAGAAAGGAACCTTCCCTGCTTCCCTCTGCTGCTGAGACAGCAATGGGGACAGTGGATGTTTAACAGGTTTGGAAGCACAAAGCCAACACACATAAAAATAGCCATTAAAGATGGTGGGTTTTGGGGACTTCCCTGGTGGTCCAGTGGTTAAGAATCCACCTTCCAGCGCAGGGGGCATGAGTTAGATCCCTGGTCGGGGAACTAAGAACCCACATGCTGTGGGGCAACTAAGCCCGCGCTGCAACTAGAAGAGCCCGTGCGGCCAAAATTAAAAAAAAAAAAAAAAAAAAGATGGTGGTTCTTAAGCCTTGGGAATGGATGATTCAGCAAACACTCTCTGACTGCCTTCCCAGCATCCCTTCTCCCCTGTCCCATTTCTGAGAACACCTGGCATCTCTTTTATGGAATGCTTCTGTCCATTCTTAGCTGTGCAGTTTGGCAGGGATGAACACCCCCCCTCAGCTCTAGGTGATTGGTTTACACTCACCAGAGTATCCCATCCTTGGTCAGGGATGGGCCAGTGACCCACTGCAGCCAGAGAAAGGAGGCCGGGGACTTCGAGGAGGGAAGCTTCCTCGTTCTTGCAAGGAGCCAAGAGAAGAGACGCTTTCTCTTCTTCTGGATAGTGAGGCTGTAACGTCTGGAAAGGCTGCAGCCATTGTTTGAAAACATAAACACTTTTAAATGAGGAATCATATGCAGGTGGTCTAACATTTCCAAGGGGCAAAGTGGTGTCCAGTGGAAAACAAGTCAGGGTTATTCCCTGTCCTTGTCCACCAGCCAGCCTGTTCCACTTTGCAGAGGTGATCACAGTTACCTGCTTCTCATGCACCCTTCCAGAGATTTTCTATGCATATACATGCAAATGCATCTTTTATTGATATATCCCCCCAAATATTCCCCACTTTGCTGTCTATTTGTACCTCCTTTGTTCTTACTTAATGATGTATCTTGAATATTTTTATACATTTGTACACGTAGGGCTGCCTTTACCACCTGCACGGAATTCCATTATATGGATATCCCATTATTAATGTAAACATTCCTTCAGTAATTGGCATTTAGTTTATTTGCAAATAGAGCTGCAATGTAAATTCCTCAGATGCGTTTCCTCTGCACATGTGCTTCATTGGCATTTGCTCCCATGCCCAGAGTCAGCCCGAGAACAAAGCAGAAACATCCAGAAGAGCAGAGCCAAGGGAACCACAGAAAATGGAGCTGGAACCCTGACGACTCATTACGCTCTGGCTTGAACGATGAGTGAAGTCAGATGTACCCTGGGCTGCCCCGTTATAGAGCCAAGAAATTCCTTCTCTTTCTCAAGCTAGTTTAGGTTGGGTTTTTTATTACGTGCTGCATGAAAAGTTCTCATTGGCACAGATGTTAAAACTGTCACAACTGAAATGTGTAGTGAAAACAAGTATGATGAAAAATGACACGGCAATTTTGATTTCCATAATCTTTTTATTTTTTTGGCTGCGTTGGGTCTTCGTTGCTGCATGCAGCCTTTCTGTAGCTGCGGCGAGCGGGGGCTACTCTTCCTCGTGGTGTGCGGGCTTCTCTTGTTGCGGAGCACAGGCTCTAGGTGTGCAGGTTTCAGTAGTTGTGGCACAAAGGCTCAGTAGTTGTGGCTCGCGGACTCTAGAACACAGGCTCAGTAGTTGTGGTGCACGGGCTTAGTTACTCCACAGCATGTGGGATCTTCCCAGACCAGGGATCGAACCAGTGTTTCCTGCACTGGCAGGCGGATTCTTAACCACTGCGCCACCAGGGAAGCCGCAATAACCATCATCTTAAAATATAAACATCTTAGAGAAGAAACCAGAGGGAGGTTACACCAAAATGTTAACTGTGGTTGTGGATTGATTGTAGGACATCGGTGTTCTTTGTTATTGTTTTTTGAAGTTTTAAAGTTTTCTACAATAATAAGGATGACTTCCACTATCGTTGTCTCAAGGCAGGTTCCCTGGAAGCACAGGCTGAGACAGAGGTTTGGGGCACGTGATTTTCAGAGGGCGTGCCCTGTAGGAGGGACCTGTAAGGAAGTGAGGGAAGCAGGATTGTGAAGGGGAGGGGGCCATGAAAGGATGGGGGCCTCGGCCTGATTGGGGGATGGGCCCTGAAGTGCAAATTGAGCCACGTGCATCCCCCAAGGCAAGAGGGCTGGCTTTTTGTATGCCAGGATCGGGCAGTCCTGGGGGTATAAGTGACGCTGATGGGGGTGTAACCTGCCAGGTGGTTTCCTGTAGCCAAGGACAATCTGGAAGGTAGATCTGAAAGATAAGCCTTATCCACCAACAGGGCTGGCAAATGCATTTGAGTGAGACACCAACAATGTCTGCAAGGATCACAAAGTCATTTGGAAAAAAGAAAGAAAGCAAAATGCAAGACTGATGCTGCAGAGGCCAGCGCTTTCTGCCTTTGACCTCTGCCTTCTACACTTGCTGCTCGGCCACCACTGAAACAGTTTGCAAATGTAGAAGTCTTGACTGTAAATAACAGAGAAATAGGATTGGCTTAGAGAGTTGCAAGTTATACTGTTCTAAACATAGGACTCTTTATGAAAATAACTGTAGAAGAAAACAGTGATTTCTTTCCGTTAAAAAAATAATCTGGAGTCCTGAGCAAAATGAAAGTAGAAGCTTTTATTTTATTTATTTATTTTTTTTTGTGGTACGCGGGCCTCGCACCACTGTGGCCTCTGCCGTTGCGGAGCACAGGCTCCGGACGCGCAGTGGCCTCTCCCGTCGCGGAGCACGGGCTCCGGACGCGCAGGCCCAGCGGCCACGGTTCACGGGCCCAGCCGCTCCGCGGCACGTGGGATCCTCCCGGACCGGGGCACGAACCCGCGTCCCCCGCATCGGCAGGCGGACTCCCAACCACTGCGCCACCAGGGAAGCCCATAAGGTGTGTTTTTAATCTTTATGAATTTATGGATTTAAAATGATTTGTGTTGTAGTCTACTGTGACCATCATCCTTACTGATGTTAAAAATGGCCCATCTTTGACCTGTCAGACCAATTCAAATTAGTTTCCAAGATCTTTGATAGAACCCTGGCAGTTTTTGAGAGCTCCTTTAAAACTTAATCTTAAATCTTCTTTAAGATTTTTGAGAGCTTCTGACATGACAAGACATTCCAGGAAAATTTGAACATTTTCTGCCCCAGACCCGGAATCAGTCTTTTCTCCAAGGAGCCCTAATCATTTTTAGCAGATAAAAGTATTTATACACCACAATCTGAGCTCTTAAGGTTCTCATTGATATTGATTAGTCATTTCCAAGTGTTTTCAGTAAACTAAAATATACTGAGTGAAAAATTTAACTCAAAATGGATCATAGGCCTACATGTATAACCTAAAACCATAAAACTTCCAGAAGGAAGCAAAGGAGAATATCTCTGTGACCTTGGGTTAGGCAAAGTTTTCTTAGATACAACATCACAGCATGATCCATAAAGGAAAGAATAGATAACTTCCAATTCATCAAAATTAAACATTTCTGTTATTTAAAGTCATTGTGAAGAGAACTGAAAATCAAGCCACAAACTGGGAAAAATATTTGCAAATCATAGAGCTGGTAGAGGACTGGTAACTAGAATATATAAATAGCTCTAAAAAAGTAAGAAGAAAACAAACAATACAATTTTTTAAATGTGCAAAAGATTTGAACAGATACTTCACACACCCCCCAAAGCTATATGAATGTCAAATAAAGCATATGAAAAGATGTTCAACATCAGTAGTCAAAAAGGAAATACAAATTAGAAGACTGACCATGCTAAAGTGTTGGTGAGAAAGTAGAGGAACTGAAACTCTCATACACTGCTGCTGGGAACATATAATTATCACGTCATCCAGCTATTCCATTACTAGGTATTTACCCAAGAGTAAAGGAAATATATGTCCATACAGAATCTTATACATGAATGTTCATAGTAGTTTTATTTGTAATAGCCAGATGGTCATAAACAGGTGAATGGATTTGAATGGATTAACAAATTGTGATACATTTATACCGTGGAGCGCTACTCAACAATAAAAATGAAAGAACTACTGATATACAGGGACTTCCCCAGAAGTCCAGTGGTTAAGACTCCGCGCTTCCACTGCAGGGGACGCGGGTTCCATCCCTGGTGGGGGAACTAAAATCCCACATGCAGCTCAGTGAGGCCAAAAAATTAAAAAAAAAAAAAAAAAAAGAACTACCGATATACACAACATGAATGAATCTCAAAATAATTATGCTGAGTAAAAGAAGCTAGACAAAACAGTACATACTCTGTGATTCCATTTGTATAATATACTAGAAAATGCAAACTAATCTTTAGTGACAAAAAGATCAGTGGTTGCCTGAGAGGGAGGGTTTACCAAGGGTCACAAGGAAACTTTTGCAGGTGGTAGATACGTTCACCATCTTGATTGTGGTGATGATTTCACAGGGGAATACAGATGTCAAAGCTTCTTAAATGGCACATTTTAAATATGTGCAGTTTATTGTTATGTCAATTATACCTCAATTTTTTAAAAAGATATGAAAGGAGTGATAAAGAATGGAAAAGTCAGGGGGGCTAGTGAATTAGAGGTCTTGAAATCAGAGAAGTATAGAAGGTGATGGTCTGCGGGCAGGAAGTATGAAGTCAGTATCTCAGTCACCGTACATTTTCTGGTAATGCGATGACTTGGGTTTGACCATGTGAGTGGGTGGCCAGGTGAAATGAGAATATTGCTGCACAGGAGGATTATTCACTCACTTCTTAAGCAGAAGTCTTGCTTTATGTTCTGAAAAAGGGAGGTTTTCCTTGTCACCCTGCCTGAATAGATTACTCTGTGATCCCACAATTCCATTTCTCAGAGTTTATTCTAAGGGAATAAAGAAGTGCCCAAGAATGTGTGTACAAATATGTTTATTATCAAAGTTTTGTATGATCAAAAATTGATATCTAAGTGTTAAACAAGAGGATGGGTTAAATAAATTATATCTGTTCTTCTGAATACTATGCACTCATTAAGAATGAGAAGATAAATGTCAGTTTAGTGACCTGTAAAGTGAGGCAGAAGCATAAGGGGTTAAGTACGTGGACCCTGCCACTTCTTACATGTGTGGCCTTTGGCAAGTCACTTAACGTTCCTGGGATTGAGCTTCTCCATCTGTAAAATGGGATCTCAATCAAGGGTTACCTCATTGAGCTATTATGAGGATTAAATGAGTTAACACATGTAAAACACTTTAGAATAGGGCTTGGTACATAGTAAGCACCAAATTAAGAGTTAGCTATTATTGATTCACTTTGTTGTAAAGAAGAAACTAACACACTATTGTAAAACAGTTATACTCCAATAAAGATGTTAAAAAAAAAAAAGAGTTAGCTATTATTATAATACTTATGATGCCTTAAGTGAAAATTAGGTTACAAAACAGTATGTACCATAGGACTCCATTTTTCTAAGCAAATTACATTAAAAATTAATATATATTTATATTCAGAAAAGTCTGGAAGGATATGCTTCTAAGACATCTCTGAGGGATGGGATTACAAATAACATTCATTTTTTATTTGTATATTTTAACTTTTTATTACGTTCATATAAAAAACTACTTTTATTTAAAGAATATGTATTAGGTGGTTCTCAGTGATCAGATTTGTATAGCTTTTGGAGAAATAAACTTTAAAAGAAAAATATTAAAATAAATCATTGTTAACTTTTATTTTAAAAGTTTTATTAATGAAGATTACATAGCAGCATTATCTAATGAAAATTTGTGAACATCTTAAGAGTCCAACAGTAAGGGAATCATATCAATTTAGTGGAATATTATGATCCATTAAAATGATTATTAATACCAATACCAAGTAGTATACTTATGCAACCAGGGAAATACTTATTATAATAAGTGATAAAAGAACGCAAAATTCTATGCATGTAAGCCAGGGATAATATGAAAGACTGAAAATAGTGATTTTTTTAGGAATGGTAGGAGGTGGGCAATTTTTCCGTTTGGATTTCTTCATACTGGGATGACAATAACACGGGAAGGAATACTTTTTCATTTTTTGTTCCTAGGAGCCTGTCTTCCTTTGCCTAGGACCCTGGAGACATGGGCGCTTCGATTGAGTACATTGTCAGCAAATGCATCTGGCTCTTCCAAGGAGTCCAGACTGTAACAATGACCATTACTATCATAGCTAATGGTTGTGGAATGCTACCTGGGACTGTTCTATTCTAAGCACTTTAAGTCTATCTTGTCATTTAATCCTCATAACAATTCAAACAGGTAGGTTAGTTTTATTTTATTTTATTTTATTTTTTATTATCATCATCACCTTCGTTTACAGTCTCGGGGAGCATCAGTAACCTGCCCAGCCCAGGGCACACAGCTGAAAAGGGCTGCAGGGGTCCATGCACTCGGTGCCTTGACCCCTGCTACAGGTGCTGCCTTCCCCCATGCCGGCTGCTCCCATCACCCCTTCATTCTCGTCCCCCAAGGGCTCTGGCCCCCAACCCCGAGGAGGTAATAAGCACCCAGAGCGGGGCCCAGAGGAGCCTCCAGGGTCCGCGCGCCCGGAGCCAACTGTACCGCCTGCGCCTTGCGGAGAATCAAGAGCTGCAGAACTGCGTCCCCTCCGAGCAGATAGTCCTCTGCGCAGAGGGGAAAGCTTGCTCACCGTGGGGCTGCTGAGGACATGAAGACGAAGGAACGGGTAGGAGGGAGGGACTGGTTCGCTTCCCGGACGGAGCGGACCTAGGAGAGCCGGGCGGTACCCGGGGCCGAGCATCCGACCGCGGGCGGCGGGGTCACCTGGCCAACCAAGCACCGGCCAGCGGGTAGAGGCGAACCCAGAGGTGGGAGAACGGCGTTCTTTACCTAGGAGTCGGCCTGAGTCCCTGATCTAAGGCTGGGGCTCCTGTCCGTGGACAAGGCCTGGAGGGCTGACCCGCTGTGGGATGCGGGGCAGGGGCCGTGGTGGAGGATGGACTCGGAACTGCTCCTGAGCGCCCCCAGCAGGCCTTCGCCTTCGCTCGCGATTCCACTCCTGCCCGGGCTCTAGGGTCTTCCCCGGGAAGCCGAATTCTTGTGCTCGCCTACTCCTCTCCCGTGGACTTGTAACAGGGACCCTCACTCCACACCGTGATTTGGGAGTTAAGCGCCATTCTCTCGCTCGCTCACCACACTCCAGCCACACCGGTCTTCTTCCAGTTCCTCCAATATTAACAGGTCTTCCAGTCTCAGGGCCTTTGTACAGTCTCTCCTGCCCAGTAACGCCCTCTCTCCTTTTTGCAAGGTCAGGTCTTTCTCATCGTGTGGGTCGCAGATCTCAGCTTAAATGTCGCCCCCCCCGCCCCGGCCAAAGACTTGTATATAACCATCCTACAAAGTAAGGTCTCCCTTCCCCCACAAATATATTTTATTTCCTTTCCTTCTTGTTTTCTTTATGCTTCTTGCCGCACTTTGCATTTATTTTGCTTTATTCTCTGACTTTGCCAGTTTAATGTAAAATAGCGCAAGGAACATATTTGTATTGTCAAGTGGGCACATAAAAATATCACAAATATTTGTGGTAGCATTTTTTTAAAGCAAATGCATCTGGCTCTTCCAAGGAGTCCAGACTGTAACAATGACCATTACTATCATAGCTAATGGTTGTGGAATGCTACCTGGGACTGTTCTATTCTAAGCACTTTAAGTCTATCTTGTCATTTAATCCTCATAACAATTCAAACAGGTAGGTTAGTTTTATTTTATTTTATTTTATTTTTTATTATCATCATCACCTTCGTTTACAGTCTCGGGGAGCATCAGTAACCTGCCCAGCCCAGGGCACACAGCTGAAAAGGGCTGCAGGGGTCCATGCACTCGGTGCCTTGACCCCTGCTGCAGGTGCTGCCTTCCCCCATGCCGGCTGCTCCCATCACCCCTTCATTCTCGTCTCCCCTCCCCAACCCCGAGGAGGTAATAAGCACCCAGAGCGGGGCCCAGAGGAGCCTCCAGGGTCCGCGCGCCCGGAGCCAACTGTACCGCCTGCGCCTTGCGGAGAATCAAGAGCTGCAGAACTGCGTCCCCTCCGAGCAGATAGTCCTCTGCGCAGAGGGGAAAGCTTGCTCACCGTGGGGCTGCTGAGGACATGAAGACGAAGGAACGGGTAGGAGGGAGGGACTGGTTCGCTTCCCGGACGGAGCGGACCTAGGAGAGCCGGGCGGTACCCGGGGCCGAGCATCCGACCGCGGGCGGCGGGGTCACCTGGCCAACCAAGCACCGGCCAGCGGGTAGAGGCGAACCCAGAGGTGGGAGAACGGCGTTCTTTACCTAGGAGTCGGCCTGAGTCCCTGATCTAAGGCTGGGGCTCCGGTCCGTGGACAAGGCCTGGAGGGCTGACCCGCTGTGGGATGCGGGGCAGGGGCCGTGGTGGAGGATGGACTCGGAACTGCTCCTGAGCGCCCCCAGCAGGCCTTCGCCTTCGCTCGCGATTCCACTCCTGCCCGGGCTCTAGGGTCTTCCCCGGGAAGCCGAATTCTTGTGCTCGCCTACTCCTCTCCCGTGGACTTGTAACAGGGACCCTCACTCCACACCGTGATTTGGGAGTTAAGCGCCATTCTCTCGCTCGCTCACCACACTCCAGCCACACCGGTCTTCTTCCAGTTCCTCCAATATTAACAGGTCTTCCAGTCTCAGGGCCTTTGTACAGTCTCTCCTGCCCAGTAACGCCCTCTCTCCTTTTTGCAAGGTCAGGTCTTTCTCATCGTGTGGGTCGCAGATCTCAGCTTAAATGTCGCCCCCCCCGCCCCGGCCAAAGACTTGTATATAACCATCCTACAAAGTAAGGTCTCCCTTCCCCCACAAATATATTTTATTTCCTTTCCTTCTTGTTTTCTTTATGC
This sequence comes from Physeter macrocephalus, assembly GCF_002837175.3. Classification (NCBI taxonomy): domain Eukaryota; kingdom Metazoa; phylum Chordata; class Mammalia; order Artiodactyla; family Physeteridae; genus Physeter; species Physeter macrocephalus. The sequence goes on from NC_041233.1 coordinate 90,786,448, forward strand.
TTCTTGCCGCACTTTGTATTTATTTTGCTTTATTCTCTGACTTTGCCAGTTTAATGTAAAATAGCGCAAGGAACATATTTGTATTGTCAAGTGGGCACATAAAAATATCACAAATATTTGTGGTAGCATTTTTTTAAAAATAAATTTATTTATTTATTTTTGGCTGCATTGGGTCTTTGTTGCTGCGGGCTTTCTCTAGTTGAGGTGGGCAGGGGCTACTCTTCGTGCCCGTGCGTGGGTTTCTCATTGCAGTGGCTTCTCTTGTCGCCAAGCACGGGCTCTAGGCGCACGGGCTTCAGTAGTTGTGGCATGTGGGCTCAGTAGTTGCGGTGCACGGGCTTAGTTGCTCCGTGGCATGTGGGATCTTCCCGGACCAGGGATCGAACCCGTGTCCCCTGCATTGGCGGGCGGATTCTTAACCACTGCGCCACCAGGGAAGTCCCTGTGATAGCATTTTTATTAACTAATCGCCTCCTTGGTCCATAGAACATTAGAACCAGACTACGCCTCCTGGACAGGGCAGTTCTGCAGAAATCTGTGCTACTTGCAGCAGCCCCAATCTGTCAAGGTAGAGGGTTGGCATCTAAGTGTGATCTTCGTTCCCTGAATCCTCCCTTAGAGCCAAAGAGAGGTACCTCTGCCAGGCAGGATTCCCGGGCCCTCACACAGGGTTTTATGGTATCAATGAAAAAAATGCGAATGGCAATCAAGAAGAACTTGAGCCATGAGACAGAGAAGAGAAGGTTAGAACTGGGGGGAGAATGGTGTTGAAAATGGTACTGGGGTCAAGATGAAAAGAGCTTGGGAGTTTGGTTGCACGAGAATGCTAATGTCCTTAGCGCTACTGGACCATACAACCTAAACCATGTAAACTTTATACGGTATAGCACAGGGAACTCTTCTCAATACTCTGTAATGACCTATAGGGGAAAATAAAAACAAGTGGATAAATGTATATGTATAACTGATTCACTTTCCTGTACAGCAGAAGCTAACACAACATTGTAAATCAACTATTCTCCAATAAAAAATTTTTTTAAACATGTAAATTTTATACTATGTGTGTCTTACCACTACCGAAAAAAAAAAGTTACAGGGCAACAACACATCATCCATGAGAACTTTTAGGGGGTCTACCCTCTCAGACCCTGAGCCGCTAACCTCCCCTTCCTACCAGGAAGTGCAGAAGCTCCATGACAGAATTTGGGTTTAGGACCTGTCTTATCAATGGTATGTTGGTGTCCGAGAGATTGTCGATGTGGTGCTGGGGATGGAATTCGCATACAGCTATGGGAAATTGGTGGGTTTTGGTGGAGGGGAGGTTGGAGTGGGGTAGGCAGGGAGGAGAGGGTGTAAAGCTGGCCTGTGGGATGTCCTTCTCTGTCTCTGCATTTTCCCGAGGGTCTCAGGGGCGCAGTGGGAGGGAAACTCATTCTACTCTATTAACCACGCTGCGGGGCTCACCCACGTCGGCTCTCTCCCGTTTCCTGACGTCTGAGACAGTAGGTGGTGCTGTTTAGCAAACTTGAGAGCAGGAAAGAAGAACCCTGAATTTTAAACTTGAGAAGTTGGGCAGCTCTGGCCTGGTAACTCTCTCCTTCCATCTGCCAGCACAGAGGGTGGGGGATGGGGGAGATGGGAATCTTCTTCCTCTTTGACCTCTAAAGAGCTCCTCAGCTGGCCCCAGGGCGGAGGAGGCCTGCGATCTGCTCTCAGGTGTACTTCCCACGTGTGTTGGCATCCCAGATGTCTTTGGAATGCGGTTCAGGTGAAGTCCTGGGTGGTGGCCACCTGCAGCTTGTCTGGGAGGGGCAAGGAAATTCAGAGGTGTTCTCACACCCCCCTCCACCAGCCAGGCTGACTCACCCTCTACCCGGCTTAGGGGTGACCTCGATGGTCCTGCCTGCTCCCCCTGGTCCTAGGAGCCCCCCTTTTCGTAGGAAGTTCAAACTGCTCTGAGGATTCTGCAACGCTACAGTAAAACAGAGCAAATGCTTGAAAGCCATCTCCTTACATGTATTTTTAAATGTCGGGCTTTGGTCCAGTGAGTGCAGGTTCCAGAAAGCATGCGCAGGGACTGGTCGGTGAACTGCAGTGCTTTCCACGTGGGTTAGGGCATCGGATTAGGTAAGAGGTCTCCTTCTGTCCTGGGAATCGGGATTTGATTGTTTCACTGGGCTTTGTCCCCAACAATGACAGGATTCTGGGGAATGAAAACAACACTGGTTTGACAGCTTCAGCAAGTTTTTAAAAGCCCAACGGGACAGAGCCCGGTGTGCCTTTGGGGCTGTGCATGGGCTGCCGCTCACTCTTAGCACACTTTCATGCCCTCACTCTTGTTTTTCCTCTGCCTCGCCTTTCCCCTGCTACTCTTTTTTTTGCGTTACGCGGGCCTCTCACTGTTGTGGCCTCTCCCGTTGCGGAGCACAGGCTCCGGACGCGCAGGCGCAGCGGCCACGGCTCACGGGCCCAGCCGCTCCGCGGCATGTGGGATCTTCCCGGACCGGGGCACGAACCCGTGTCCCCAGCATCGGCAGGCGGACTCTCAACCACTGCGCCACCAGGGAAGCCCTCCCCTGCTATTCTAATTTATGCTCTTTAACTCCATTATGTGGTTTTGTAAGCAGCCTTACATCCTTTTTGAAACAGGGCAGGGTACAAATAAATAGAAAAACACGGCTCTAAAAGGTTAGATGTTCTGATATTGGCTGAACCTTGTGCTAATATAAGAAAACGACTCCAGGGCTTCCCTGGTGGTGCAGTGGTTAAGAATCCGCCTGCCAATGCAAGGGACACGGGTTCGAGCCCTGGTCCGGGAAGATCCCACATGCCGCGGAGCAACTAAGCCCGTGCGCCACAACTACTGAGACTGGGCTCTAGAGCCCGCGAGCCACAACTGCTGAGCCTGCTTGCCATAACTACTGAAGCCCGCACGCCTACAGCCCGTGCTCCACAACAAGAGAAACCACTGCAGTGAGAAGCCCGCGCACCACAACGAAGAGTAGCCCCCGCTCGCCGCAACTAGAGAAAGCCTGCGTGCAGCAACGAAGACCCAATGCAGCCAAAAATAAATACATAAATAAATTAAAAAGAAAGATTCTTAAAAAAAAGAAAATGACTCGATCCCTTAATCACCATAACATCCAGAATCTTCTATGACTGACAGAGAGAGGATCTCCTTATGAAAAAAGGCAATAGAAATACACAGCCTTGACTTTGACCCCTGTCGTTCCTGAGGCCTCCCCCTGGCATCTTTCTAGGGCTGCTGCTGTTACCGTCAAGTGTTAGGGTAGGGTGGAGCCTGGGGATGCTACGTCCTGTTAACCATTTTGCTGCTGTGGACTCATGACCTTTCCCTTAGAGCTCCCTGCAGAACTTCTAAAGCTCTAAACCCAGAAGGTCGGAACATTTGAAATGACTTCTGAAAAGACTATGGGATAAGCAAAATGGAAGCAGAAAATTACAGGAAACTAGGTCATCCAAGTGATGGCTACGAATTTTTATTTCATTTTCCATTAGAGGGGTCCCTCTTCCTTACTCTCTAGTCTGCCTCAAGACAGTGCTACCATCTTAGGATATTCGCACACACCTCTTCCGAGTCTAAAGCTAAGAGAGCAAGGTTTAGACAGAAAGAGGGAATTTCCTTGTCCCCAGCCCTCTCCTGGTTCTATTTTCTATCTGAGCATCCGCTTCCCTTGACACTTGGAATGACCCCCTTTCAGGGCTGTTCCTGTCAAAGCGATACACTGCACGACGGCCTCAACTTTCATACGAAAGCTGATCAGGGCAGCAGTTGTTTTCTTATACTAGTGACAAACCTAAGCAATTCTCAAACTGCAGGGCCTACCATCTCCTTCCTCAACAAGTGGTCCTTACCTCCCTAGGATTACTTTCAAACCGGCTGCTGTTTCATAACCTCCAGCACCAACCCTGGCTTTCAGTTTTAACCCACACTTTTCCTTCCAGTCTTAAAAGATGAATGTAGCCATACCAAATACTTAGATGTAGTTCCCTGCCTTCTCTGAGGTGTTTCGCCCAAAGGCCTGTGGTCAGGGGCATCTCAGTGTTGAAAAGTCATTTTTACCATCCAACTGGATTTCAAAGAATTTTAGAGACGTAAGATCATAGAAATCATTTAACACCATCCTTGCAGAGTACTGAGGCTGGAAGTGATTAGATGACTTGCTGAAGGTCCCAGAGCTAAAGTGTCTACACTAAGATTGATGTCTATTGATTCCCAGACCACCCCTTTTCTCACCTCACCACCCATATTGACCTCTTTCACGTCTAAACAGAACTGTAACTGTACCTGGAATTTTCTTTACAGAAGTAGATGAGATTGAGATATATATATACACATGCAAGATAATAGAATTAGGAATTAAAGTAAAGAGGAATGATTCTTTGTGTTATGTATACAATTTTATCTGTCGGTCATGGGTGTCTTAAGGTATGTATGAAAGCAAATCTGACCGCTAGTAGATGGAATGAATAAATGTGTCTTAAGGGAGAAGAAATGTAAGTCCATCCATCCATTGAATGCAGTATTAGGGGAAACAGTGAAATTTAGATGTAGTCCTACCCTTTATTTATCTTTTTTTTTTTCCAGCTGCACCGTGCAGCTTGTGGAATCTTCCCCAACCAGGGATTGAACCCGGGCCACGGCAGTGAAAGCACCAAATCCTAACCGGATGCTATGGAATTCCTGGTCCTACCCTTTAGAAGTTCATGAAGGGTAGACATGGTTAAATAATTCTAATATAAAGCAGACTTTGATCAACATTGTTACCATTTAAAAAGGAGTTCAGTACCACAAAAAAAAAAAAAAAAAAAAAAAAAAAAAGAGGGGCTTCCCTGGTGGCGCAGTGGTTGCTGCGTCCGCCTGCCGATGCAGGGGAACCGGGTTCGCGCCCCGGTCCTGGAGGATCCCACATGCCGCGGAGCGGCTGGGCCCGTGAGCCATGGCTGCCGAGCATGCGCGTCCGGAGCCTGTGCTCCGCAACGGGAGAGGCCACAACAGAGGGAGGCCCGCATACCACAAAATAAATAAATAAATAAATAAAAATTAAAAAAAAATAAAAAGGAGTTCAGGATCACTATGTGTGAAAAAATAATAGTAACACAAATAAGGAAAGTTATCAGTAAATACAAGCAAATTACATGTATACAGGTATATAGTGGGTATGTATATACATGTGTATAGATATGTAGCAGCTGCCCATTCACATACATGCCATTTTTTCCACTGTATTCCAAGTATCCAGCAGACAAGGATGATGTTATTTGGGGTGAATTCTTGTGCTACTTCCAGCTTTTTTTCCAGCAATATATATATTTTAAAGTATACACTACAAACAAATGGAGTTTATTCCCGTGGTGTAAGGCTTGTTCAATATTTGAAAATCCATGAAGATAATCCATCATATTAACAGAGTAAAAATAATCACATTGTATTCATTATATCAATTGGTATATATTTCGGGTAGAATTTCAAGGACGTATAGAGCGTTCATGACAGTGTTTACAGGTAGCAAAGTGTTCTCAGATTTATAAAGGGCCTGGGGAGGGGGAATTAAATATATGGTGCTGTCATGAAAATGCAGCCTCAGGGTAAAGATGAAGCCAACTTTCATCCTTTCTGTGAAAGAGCAGGGCTTTGAAGAATTTTAAAGTCATTTTTTTCCACAGTAGCCTCATAGGGAACCCTTGGCTTGAGTCTACGTCTGATGAAGGAAATACATTTCCAGTCCAGACCTGTCCTCTGAGCTCCAGACCCATATATCCACCAGTCTGTTTGCCATCCTCTTGGGTGTCTCAAATGTACCGAGAGCTCAACATGTCCAAAATGGAACCCAGTCCTTCTTCCAGTGTTCCCTAGCTCAGTTAACGGCATCATTGTCCACACAGTTATGCAAGCCAGGAACCTAGAGTCAGATCATGATCTCCCTGCGGGCAGGCACCTGGCCTGTCTTGTTTTCTGCTGTATCTTCAAGCCCTAGAACAGTGCACGGCACAGAGTAGGTATTTAATTACTGTCTGCAGTCTCTAGACTGCATTCACTTCCCTCCTTCTCCACCATTACTACTCAGTCCACCTGCCATAACTTCTCACTGGCACTAATGAAATAGCCTTCTAACTAGCCTCCCTTGACCCATGCTCAGCCCTACCTCTATCTGTCTTCCACTCTAGCCAGTGATCTTTTCAAAACACAAATCTGACCCTAAGAAAAGTGTTCTTGCCATGGCCTCTGAGGCTGTGCATGGTGTGTATCCTAGCACTCTTCCAGCCTCCTCTCACACCATGATTGCCCTTGCTCTTTAGATCCAGTCAAGTTAGCCTTTTTTACAATGCCTCCTATCACTTGCTCTCTCCTGTCACAGGGCCTTTGCACATATTGCTTTCTCTGCTTGGACCATTCTTCACCCACTTAACTTCTACTCATCCTCCAGATGTTACTCTCAGAGAAATTTAGAGTATTAGGTCCTGTAGGTCCTGAGGAGACTGACTGTATTTGATGGAGAAGTGATAGTCAAAAACCACTTGAAAAATGCTGACAAGAGATATCTCCACAGCACTGATGGTGGTTTCATTTTTACATTTGTTTGTAAATTATTTTCTACACAAAGTTTTTCACAACTTGTAAGAAGTTTTGGTTTGTCTTCCTATATGAGACCAAAGATCTAGTCAAGGACCATTGACACATGTAACCATTTCTCCCTTTCTTTATGAATTTTTGGAAAGTATCATCAAATATGTTTACCTGTATTCTTTTTTTTTCTCTTGGATATAAATTCTCAGAAGAAGATCTTACTCTGTTTTTGGATTAACCTTTATAAAGATCATCCCAGTACAATATGAATGTTTAATTATGCTTAATAAAAATATCTCATGGGGCTTCCCTGGTGGCGCAGTGGTTGAGAGTCCGCCTGCCGATGCAGGGGACGCGGGTTCGTGCCCCGGTCCGGGAAGATCCCACATGCCGCGGAGCGGCTGGCCCGTGAGCCATGGCCGCTGAGCCTGTGCATCCGGAGCCTGTGCTCCGCAACGGGAGAGGCCACAACAGTGAGAGGCCCGCGTACCGCAAAAAAAAAAAAAAAAAAAAAAAAAAAAATCTCATGAAGATAGACCTCGAGGTCCTCCTTACTTTATAAATGCTCTATAGGATGATTTAAGTGTAGTTCAGCCTGCTCATTGTTTGGAAGATTCAATATTGTAAAGATGTCATGTTTCCCCAAAATTAATCTACAAATTCAATGCAATCTCAATCAAAATTTGAGGTTGTTTGTTTGCTTTTTTAAGAAATGAACCATGAATTCTAAAATGTTGTGAAAATGCAAAGGGCCAAGAATAACCAAGAAATCTAACCAAAGGAAGGACAAAGCTGAAGGCTTTACATTACTAGATACCTAGGTGTATTATAAAGCTATGATAATTAAGATGGTGTGTCATTGATTCAATAATAGACTAATAATGCTCTCTAAGTCCATCCATGTTGCTGCAAATAACATTATGCTAAGTGAAATAAGTCAGACAGAGAGAGACAAATACTGTATGATATCACTTATACATGGAATCTAAAAAATACAACAAACTAGTGAATAAAACAAAAAAGAAGCAGACTCACAGACATAGAGAGCAAAGTAGTAGTTACCAGTGGGGAGAGGGAAGCAGGGAGGGGCAACATAAGGGTAGGGGATTTTAAAAAGGGTTATTATGAGATTATATGAAATCACGTGTGTGAAATTTTTGAAAATTGTAAAGCACTGTAGAATTTAAAGAATCTTTCATTCAATAAAAAAGCAAAATAAATAAATAAAAATATTCAAAGAAAAAAAGAATAGACTAATAAACCAATGGAACAGAACAGAGTTCAGAAGCAAATCCACACATCACAGGGACACTGTAGAGCTGGTGGGGCAAAGCTGAGTTTTTTAATAAATGGCACTGGATCTATGGGATATACTTATGGAAAAAAAAAAAAGAATCTTGACCTCTATCTGATACTATATGGTAGGGAAAATTTTCTGCTTCAGGGAAAACTGCATTTTCTGTAGCATCTCCTCTGATTTTGAGTTTATGGCAGCTATTTTATAACTCTGCAACTTGTAGGAAGTTCCTTGGAGGCCCAGTGTTTAGGACTCAGCATTTTCACTGCTGTGGCCCAGGTTCAATCCCGCATGCCATGCTGCGGAGCCAAACCCCCCACCCCCCACCCCAAAATAAAACCTCTGTAACTTGTAGATAACTGATAGCAGTGCCAAGCTCATAAAAATAAATTCTGTCTGGTGGAGGAACACACCCTCAACCGTGGAAAAACCAGTTTTGCCTCAGTTTGCACATTTATTTCAATATTCCTTTTTTAAAAAAATTTATTTATTTGGTTGCACCAGCCCAGGTCTTAGTCGCAGCAGGCAGACTCCTTAGTTGTGGTATCTGAACTCTTAGTTGTGGCATGCACATGGGATCTAGTTCCCTGACCAGGGCTCGAACCTGGGCCCCCAGCATTGGGAGCAAGGAGTCTTCTCCACTGCACCACCAGGGAGGTCCCTATTTCAATATTCCTGATCTATACATGTGTCTACTCTTTGGATTCACCTTGGAACAGGCTGAAACACCTTGCCACTTTTCCTTCTTAATAAGTTAAATAAAAATTTAACATGTGTTCATTTTTATATCTGTATGAGTCATGGTTTTATCTTATTTTGGAGAATTATCTTTTCACAATAAAGTTAATCCCAGATGGATTGCTAACCTAAATGTGAAAGTAAAGCAGTACAGCTGCTAGAGGATTATAAAGGAGACTATATTTATGACTTTGAGGCAGGAAAGTTTTCTTAAACAGGACACAAAAGCACTAACCATAAAAAATTGATAACTCAGATTTCATTAAATGTAAGAATTTCTTTTCACCCCAAAACACCACTAAGAGAGTGAAGAGGCAAGCCACAGAGTGGGAGAGGATATTTGCATGAGATTTTTTTGGACAAAGGTATAATATACGCATATATATTATATGTATGCTACGAATCAATAAGACAGACAACTGAAAAGAAAAATGGACAAAAGAAATGAATAGGCATATCAAAAAGACCATATCCAAATGGCCAATAAACAAGCACACAAGCCCTTTAGTCACCAGGGAAATACAAATTAAAACCACTTCACAGCCACCAGAAGAACAAAATAGGAAAGACTGACAATACCACGACTGACAAAGATTAGGAGAAACAGGATCTCTCAGACATTGTGGATGGAAGTTTAAATTGGTATCACTACTTTGGAAAATGATTTGGTGCTCTCTCAGTGCTAAACATATATCCACCCTGTGACCCAGAAATTCCATTCTTAGGTGTGTGTGTATGTTTATGCATATGTACCAAAAGACATATGAGAATGTACAGCAAATTTATTCCTAATAGG
>NC_041233.1:90796367-90805520 GCF_002837175.3 Physeter macrocephalus
CGGTGACTAAGGCCTATAATCACCAAAGTCAGAGGGATTCCCGCTGTCGTCCACTTCAATAGAAAGCTCCCTGTTAGCAACTCCGTACAAACCCCACTGAGTGGCCATCTCCGCTGCTCCGGAGCAGCGTGGCTTCTGCCCCCAGTCTCCTCTGGAGTGGCAGTACAGGACCTGCCTTGAGTTAGTCCTCCAGACCCACATTGTGGCTGATGAGAGCTGTGTCCTCGGCCACCGTGTGGTGCGGACCCTGAAAATTACAGGGCAGCTAACATAAGCGGTCCTTGGGCCTTCCCATCATCCTCCTCCAGAGACAGGACTTTGAGCTTTTGCCCTGGGTCCTACGGTGATGACCATCAAATGATACGATTTTTCTGCCACCATATCCCCGTTTTGATGATTTCCTATCTCGCAGCTCCCCAGATATGAAAGATTCCCTCAAAGCCAGTTCAGGCTCACGGTTTCAACAAAGCCTGGCTTTGAGGTTCCTGTTCCTGGGAGCACGTTTTAGGCATATTTATAGCCTCCCCTCCCAACCATGTTTATAAGGCAGAATTTTGCAAGTCTTGACGTTAATAGGGTAGGTAGCTCTTCAAAACCCAGAAAGCACAATTCTCGGATAGTCACAACAGACAACTGTAGTCTGGGTCGTTGTTTGTTTTCTAGGTGGGTTTTTCTTTCTTATTCAAGCCCCAGTCTTTAATTTTATGAAACAACTTCCATTAAGCTCCTGCCGAAATGAAATTTTGTAAAACTTAAACCATTAGGATTCCTGTACTGTTTCAATCAAAGCTATAGTGTGATATTTCAGTCTATTAAATAAAAATGTGAGTTTGAATTATGCCATCTATGCCAATTACAAAGCGATTAAAAGATTTATTTTCTACATCTGGTGTAGTGAGTGAGTATAACCGGAGGGGGGCATTGGACCCGATAGGAAGCCACTGTGCAGGTCACTGGCATCGTACAGCTTTGGAGAAGGGCTTCCCGTGGGTCACAGATACAGCCAAAGCCAGACTGCGGATGAAAGAGGGATTCTGAACTTCTAAGAGCAAGAAAGTGAAATGTTGGCATTTCAGGAACTGCAAGAATACAGGGTGCCTCTTGCTGTAAGAAACTCTTAAAACTGCCTCTAGGTGGCGACATTGGCTAACCTGAGGGGCAAGCTTTGGCGCGCCCGTCCCCAGACTACTCTGGAAGAGGCTCTCACCCAAAGTCTCACCCCTTATTTTTTTTTTTTCAAATTTGCCTGGGAGCGGGTACAGGGTAGGGGGCCCCGGAGCCCAGGAGTGCACCCCGCCCACTGCTCACAGCATCCGCCACCTCCTCCAGGCTGCCCTCCGGGTTCTCCAGTCAGATGCTGCCACCTGTCACCCCTTCTTTTAAGGCAGAAACAGAAGGCAGGAAGGACACGATTCTCCCAAGTGATATGGCCGACTCTTGCAGAGTCACAGGGTTCTTCCAGATACCGCATTTCTTTTCGAACTCGGCCGAGGGTCCTGAGGGTGACTGTGGAACCTCTGGGTGAGAAACGGATCTGAGCAAGAGAGCCCTCTGGCTTGTGCCTGGAAATCAAGAACAACGAAGGAGGGGAGCCTAGAGAGACGGACTCAAACCCAGATCAGGAAAGGGAACCAAAGTATGTCTGTCCAGTGTGCCCACCACAGGCCGGGACCTTTTGCGGAGAGAAAACAGAGCAAAGTAGTGACTTTTTCTTTTGTTACACGGGCCGGGCATGATTACTCACAGATTTGCATCAAAGCCGTGACAGTATCCAGGGCCGGGCATGATTACTCACAGATTTGCATCAAAGCCGTGACAGTATCCACAGCAGGTTTCCTGAGTGACAACAGCACGCTGTCCTGGGTCGGACCCACCCAGGCAGCCTGTCTCTGTGATGATACTGTCAACCTCCTGGGCCCTGCTCTGCCGGGTGCCAGACACTCAGAGGCTCCCAATAATCCATCAAGGCTCTGTCCTCTGGAAGTTCCTCACAGATCCATTGCATCTCTTAACAAAGCAACCTCTTAATAGTCACACTGTACTCCTCTCCCCCCTTTTTTAATCATTCATGGCACATAAAGCACCATCCCCTGCATCCGCTCGTTTTGCCCTCACGGCAGCTGGTAGGGCGATTTAGGCTGTCGGGCGGCATCCCTTCACAGACGGCGCGGAGGCCCAGAGAAGGTTCGGTGTGCTCCTTGCCTGAGGTCAGAGCGGGTTGGTGGCAGGACAAGAAATAAGCTCAAGACCTTTGACTCCTGTTCCAGAGCTTGGCCACCACACCACACCACATTGGTCTCTTCTGTTGTCTCAGGCTTTAATAGTTAGTAAGCGGCATATTCTTAGATTTATAAACTTCATTTAGTTTAGGGTTTTTTGGGGTTTTGATTTTGGTTTTTTTTTCGGCAGTGCCACACAGCTTGCGGGATCTTAGTTCCCTGACCAGGGATAGAACCCGGGCCACCACTGGACCGCCAGGGAACTCCCTATAAGCTTCATTTAAGAGAACCTTCTTACCATGACAGAAATGTATGTTTTCCAGCCTGCAGTCATTGTTGACAACTGACACATCTTGATGCAGAACGAACTTTGAAACCACAAGTAGAGGGGATGAGAAGGAAGGAGAGAATTAAACGCAGCCTGAGTGGAATCAGCCTTCCCCTTCTTTTACCCTATTTCCCCCCCAACAGATTCAAACTGTGCCACAGGCTGCAGGGCTCAGGGTCTACCGGACTGTGGGACTGTGTCCTCCTGCCCCCAGAGCTAGATGGGCGGTGAATTCTGTTCCCCAAGGCTGGGCCGGGAGGAAGGAGGTCAAATGGGACATTCTGAAAATCCAAGACATCCCAGTTCTTCAGACAAGGAATGGCCCTGGCCTTCCCACCAAAGCACTGGAGGAGGAAGGCCTCGCCCCCAGTCCCTGGAGGGCTTCTATGAGGATGGATGTGCAGTGGTGCAATTGAACTGATTTGCTCCGGGAACTGCGGCTGTCTTTACCATGAAATCAGTTGAATGCTATTACATCAGCCTCGTGACGAAGAGCAAAAGAATCCAGCCGTCCACGAGACGTTTTACTAATCTGCTCCCCACTCAGGAAGCTTGTTTGAGGTAAAGAGCGGGTCCTTCTTTCCCACCCGCGTTGCTCCCACAACACCCAGCGGCACCCAACTTGCACCCAGTTTGTTGATCCTCGGGCTGCGTGTGGCTGAGCAACTATTCACAAGGTAGCGTTTTCCTAGAAGCACTTCAAGGTCCCAGGGAACCTCAGAACTAACCCTCTTTTTTTCTACCAGCTGCAGCACAGTGAGCTGACATGGCACGCAGTGGGGACAGAGGTGAGGGGTGTTTTCGGCAACACTCTTGTATTTGAAATGAACACAAGCTCCGGCTCCTGATTTGAGACCACAGAGGAGCAGAGGCATCCTTGGAGTGCCGACGGCCTTCTGGAAGGTTCTTTCCATGAACTGGCTTACCGCGCTCCGCTGGTGCTCCCCTACCCCTGCGCCAGCAGAGGCGCGCCGCTCCCCAGCTGCAGAGCTAAGCTTGACCCAGCTGCCAATCTCCAAAATAAAATCAATGTGTGACCTTATTCACCAGCTGTACCGAAGAAACTAACTCAAACTAGGGCCAACTTTGAAGCCAAAAAGGGAAGATGAGAAGTTGGGAGAGAGAGAGAGAAAGAGGAGGGGGGAAGAAAAAACTTGGCTGGACATGAAAGGTGTCTTGTCTGTCTGTTCCCCATTAGGGCGCAATTCTCTCGCAATCTGCAGCCTCGACATAATTCTCTTGACCAGAAACTCTCTGGAGAGATAGTGTCAGAAGGAAAAACAAACAGAATAGCATCTCTGACAGCAAAGTCACTTAAAAACCTATTTGGGGGGTGGGGATAGGGGGAGAGATGTCAGCTGTTAGGAGCGGGTGCTCCTCACAGCAGGCCACATGCGGAGGACCACTCGCCCGGGGACAGACAGGGACAGGAGGGAGCGCCCAGGAGAGAGCTGGTGGGGAAGCAAAACCCCAAGTCCTCTGCCCTCCCCGCCCCTCTGATGCCACACGACCCACTTTGCCTGGATTTCTCAACTGTGCACTCAACACAAAACCCCACGGTGCTGGGCTTTGCACAACCTGCCTTGCATTGAGCGGACTTCAGGAGGATTACCTTAGGAAAAAGTGGTCCCAATTTGTCCTAACTCCACTTCTTGTTTCGGACTGCCACTAGCAGCCAAAGGCCGAGAACCCAGCTAACCCTATAAGCTGGCAGCCAGCTCCCCAGGCTGCAAGGCCTGTCCCCCCAACACCCTTTGACCTGCCTTTGAGCAAAGCCTTCAAGTGTTCAAAGCCCCACCCTTGCCTGCAGGAGCCTGGGGGTTAGGATTCTGGAGTCGGGGTGCAGAGCGGGAGAGGGCACAGTTCTGCACTCAACGTTTCTGGGGCAGGCATCCTGTTATAGGAGAGGGCTTTTTTAATATGTATATATATATATATATATATATATATATATATATATATATATATATAAGGAAGAAAAACTAATCAGAAGAAAAAAATAAGAGCTTTCCCCTGCCTTTCGGACTTGTTTATTGCTGGGATATCTGATTTCAGCAGAGGAAGCCGGCACTGAAGCAAGGTTTTTATTGGCCGTGAGCAAGAGGCATTCAGGGTTTGCCTTTGATTTGGCTTCTCCAGAACTGGAGGTACAGAAGAGCCCTTGCTGCTTTGATGGAGCAGCTCCATACTTCGGGGTCCCCCGAACTCCCTATTTCTGCAGTAGCAACAAAAATGCCCTTTGGAGGAGGAGGGGGGAGCGAGGGGGGCCCAGAGTGGAAGGTGGCCTCGTAGACATTTCAGAAGAGAATGCAAAATAGGGGACAAAGGTTTAAAAAGTTCTGAAATTGGCTCCAGGGCTGTGCTCTCTGCCCCCCTTCCCCCAAGTGGGGACCTGGAGGAGGGAAGGTCTGGTTTGGATGAAAGCTCAGTGTCTCTAGCTGACGGGGCTAGGCAGGCTGCTCGGAGGGCCAGGTCTGATGGTTTCAATGTGTGGGGAAGATACAGCCAGATCTGCAGAGGGGCCCTGCCAAAGGCACTCCTCAGCTGGGCTGGCAGCCTCTGGGGTGGGGCTGGCCAGCTGGGCCACAGGCCCTCGGGGCTGCTGCCGATCCCCCAGGGCTCTCCACAGACACCTCTGTGCCCAGACAGCAGCCGTTTGGTGTCTGGAGGTCCAGCCACATCGATCTACCCTCCGGCGCTGGCTTCCTGCCTCCTGCTGGCTTCCAAAGGGGGCATCTCCTCCCTCGGAGAATGAGGGGGTGTTCCTCCATTGGGGGGCATCTGGGTGAGCCCAGCCAGCTCACTCTTTCCCTTTTTTCCTCCCTGCACCCTACATCTATCTTTCCCTCGGATCCCCGCCCGCCTTTCCCCCACAAACCACTGGGGATGGGAAGGACCCCGAAACTGAGGACTCTTGAGTGGCTTTGCTTTACTGCTTTAGCCATCCATGGGCAGGAGCTTGCTGCTGCGGGTGCCGGGACTTTGGGACCCGCGCGGATGGTGGAGGTTAGCCCCTCGGGCGGGAAGAGGCTTCTGCCCGGGTATGGCCCGCTTCCCGTTCCAGATTTGCGACCAGAAGTTCCACAGGAGAGCCACGTTCTTCCCTTCCCCGGGGCTCAGAGCATCTGTGTGTGCCTGTGTGACCCTGTGTGACAGGGTCGAGGGCCTGTCTCCATCACTGAGCACGTGGCCCAGCCGAGGTGGGCGCCGTCCCCGGCGTGCTCCGCTCACCTGTGAGGTCCAGGCCCGCTTTGGCAGCCACTGTGCCGTTTGGCGCTCTGAACTGAGGCCCAGAGCCTCCCGCTGGCAGGGGTGGGGAAGCGGGAACAGGGCTCTCACTGTGTCCGCTGCAAGGAACCCGGGCATCAAAAGGATTTTATGCAGTAACTTTGGGAACATACTCCCAGGGAGAGGAGCTGCGGGAAGATGTGCTGAGGAACCACGCTGGGGCCGGGGAGCTGGGGGCGCACACACACGTGCGCGCGCGCAAGAACGCACGCGCACGCACGCACACGCACGCACACGCATGGCCACGAGGCTTGCTCCAAGACTGACACCCGTCTGTCTGTGTCTGAATCCCAAATCTGGTCCTCACCAGCCAAATTCCCGTGGGCCAAAGACTAACCCCCTTGGTGCCTTGGTTCCCTCATCTGTAATTAGGGCCTCATGGTGTCCTTGTGACCGAACCTGGCACATCGTAGGGGCTCAGGAAGCATCAGGGACCAGCACCGGACCCAGCCGGCTGGGCTTTGCAGTCTTTTCCAATCTCCACGGGGCATTGGGGCAGATCGCTGATGGACGGAGCAGATAAGGACTGCCGGGAAAACTGCCTCTTTCCTTCACACATGAAACACGAGCCTATGAGGCTGAGGAGGAAGGGGACCCTCCGACAGGCAATTAAAGCTCGGAGTGCCCGGCAGGCTTCCCTCGTGGCTCTCTCACCAAGTCCTGCTGACATAAGGAGGCTGGATGGGAGCAGTGGAAAGGCCAGCTTCCCCTTCACAGGCTGGCCGAGCACGGACACCCAAGCCTCCCTTCCAGTCCCCCTAGCTTGAAAGGAAAGGCCCAGCTGGAGACTGGGGCACAAAAACAGCAAAATCAGCCCAGAGTGAAACCAAAACTAGAGACTGGCGCACACACCCTGGGCGTCGAAGCTCTAGCCACACACCCTCGCTCTCTGAGTGCAGCCCCTGGACAGGAGGCCCAGAGCGAGGGCCCTGCTACTGCATTTCTCCCCTCCACCCCCATGGGCCTTGCAGGGCCCCAAGGCAGCCTGACAGGTCTTAGGGAATAGAGCCCACCTCCCGCAAAGGAGCCTGACCTTGGCCTTCCAGAGAGAAAGAGAGAGATTGGATGTACATAGAGGACAGGAGAAGAAAGAAGAAAGAAAAGCACAGAGAGGGGGAAAGAAACAGGGAGGTGACAAGACAAACGGCCAAGGGCCAGCTCCAGCACCCCCAGCCCCTGCCCCACCACGGGCCAGCCAGCCACCAATAGGACAGCTGCCGCAGGGAACTGGGGTTCCACGCAAAGATGGACTTTTCCAGCAAACTGGAAATCGACCCTGCCAGGCTGTATGTGAGTAACGTTTCTCTGAGGCTCCCCTGTGACTGGAGGGGCTTCCCACGTGCTGCAAGCGGTGGGGAGTGACCCATGGGAAGGGGGCAGTAGTTTGGGGAGAGGGCAACAGTGGCCCAGAGCATCAGACGTGGGAATCTAAGGACAGCCACTGGGTGGGGAAGCTCCTGAAAGCTGGATTTGCAAACCCACGGTCACGCAGGGATGCTCTCCCAGGTCCAAGGCCTCCTGCCCCAGCTGCTCCTACAAAGAGCAGAGAACTAAAAGCAGGACTGGGTAACAGCTGCCTCTGGCAGCAGGACTGGAAAGAGGCCCTTGCTTTTCATTATAAACTCTTCCGTGCTATTTCATTTTTTCACCATATGTGTGTGTATCCCTTTGATAAAAATAATTTTTGTAAATAGTGGTGAGGGCTGGAAGCAGGCTCAGCTCTAGACAAATGGTTGAGATTTGCCTTGACCTCAGGCTCCCTGCTTCACGCTTTGCAGAGGGAGAGCCTCCACCTGGCCTAGCGCCCCAGGGTGACCCCCAAACACTCCAGTCTAGTCTGGATCGTCCTCCACCTCTCCAGCCACCCAGAATAATGCCCGCGACCTCCTCCAGCAGCTTTTTGCTCCTATTCTGTTTTCTTCAGTGCCGTTTCAGGCCTCCCTGGGGTGTGATGGGCACAGATGTGTGAGCCTCAGTGCTGAGACGGGGAGGCCAGAGACTGACACCCATGCAACTCATCCACCACAGTGCACGGGGCAGGTGCGGCAGGTGCAGTGAGAGGGGCATCTGGAGAGCCGGGGCCCAGCCAGGCTGCTCCAGTGAGCACCCCTGTTACAGCACAAAAAGGAAGAAGGCCAGCGAGCCTTCCCACCACACACACACACACACACACACACACACACACACACACACACTTCTTTTGGCCAGAGCTGCTTCTCCTCCCTCCAGGGCCTGAATACTCTGACCCCAGTGGGGCTCAGGGAGAGGGGTGCTGGCCTGCAACTGGGCCCCATCCTCTCGGCTGCATCTGGAAACAAAAGGCTATGGATGGAGCAGAGCAGAAGCAAGAAGAACTACAATTCTGCAGCCTATGAAAGGAAAACCACATTCACAGAAAGATAGACAAAATGAAAAGGCAGAGGACTATGTACCAGATGAAGGAACAACATAAAACCCCAGAAAAACAACTAAATGAAGTGGAGATAGGAAACCTTCCAGAAAAAGAATTCAGAATAATGATAGTGAAGATGATCCAGGACCTCAGAAAAACAATGGAAGAAAAGATCGAGAAGATGCAAGAAATGTTTAACAAAGACCTAGAAGAATTAAGGAACAAACAAACAGAGATGAACAATACAATAACTGAAATGAAAACTACACTAGAAGGAATCAATAGCAGAATAACTGAGGCAGAAGAACGGATAAGTGACCTGGAAGACAGAATGGTGGAATTCACTGCTGCGGAACAGAATAAAGAAAAAAGAATGAAAAGAAATGAAGACAGCCTAAGAGACCTCTGGGACAACATTAAACGCAACACCATTTGCCTTATAGGGGTCCCAGAAGGAGAAGAGAGAGAGAAAGGACCCGAGAAAATATTTGAAGAGATTATAGTTGAAAACTTCCCTAACATGGGAAAGGAAATAGCCACCCAAGTCCAGGAAGTGCAGGGTCCCAGGCCGGATAAACCCAAGGAGAAACACACCGAGACACATAGTAATCAAACTGACAACAATTAAAGACAAAGAAAAATTATTGAAAGCCACAGGGGAAAAACAACAAATAACATACAAGAGAACTCCAATAAGGTTAACAGCTGATTTCTCAGCAGAAACTCTACAAGCCAGAAGGGAGTGTCATGATATACTTAAAGTGATGAAAGGGAAGAACCTACAACCAAGATTACTCTACCCGACAAGGATCTCATTCAGATTTGACAGACAAATCAAAAGCTTTACAGACAAGCAAAAGCTAAGAGAATTCAGCACCACCAAACCAGCTCTACAACAAATGCTAAAGGAACTTCTCTAAGTGGGA
>NC_041233.1:90805653-90805936 GCF_002837175.3 Physeter macrocephalus
TTTAATTGATATTTATAGGACATTCCATCCAAAAACAACATATTACACTTTCTTCCCAAGTGCACATGGAACATTCTCCAGGATAGATCACATCTTGGGTCACAAATCAAGCCTCAGTAAATTTAAGAAAATTGAAATCATATAAGCATCTTTTCTGACCATGGCGCTATGAGATAAGAAATCAGTTACAGGGGAAAAAAATATAAAAAATACAAACACATGGAGGCTAGACAATACATTACTAAATAACCAAGAGATCACTGAAGAAATCAAAGAGGAAATC
>NC_041233.1:90806055-90806980 GCF_002837175.3 Physeter macrocephalus
CAAAGTTAGTAGAAGGAAAGAAATCATAAAGATCAGAGCAAAAATAAATGAAATAGAAACAAAGAAAACAATAGCAAAAATCAATAAAACTAAAAGCTGCTTCTTGGAGAAGATAAACAAAATTGATAAACCTTCAGCCAGGCTCATCAAGAAAAAGAGGAAGAGGACTCAAATCAATAAAATTAGAAATGAAAAAGGAGAAGTTACAACAGACACCGCAAAAATACAAAGCATCCTAACAGACTACAAGCAACTCTATGCCAATAAAATGGACAACCTGGAAGAAATGGACAAATTCTAAAAAAGGTATAACCTTCCAAGACTGAACCAGGAAGAAACAGAAAGTATGAACTGACCAATCACAAGTAATGAAATTGAAACTATAATTTAAAATCTTCCAGGGCTTCCTGGTGGTGCCGTGGTTAAGAATCCGCCTGCCAATGCAGGGGACATGGGTTTGAGCCCTGGTCCTGGAAGATCCCACATGCTGCAGAGCAACTGAGTCTGTGTGCCACAACTACTGAGCCTGCGCTCTAGAGCCCTTGAGCCACAACTACTGAGCCCATGTGCTGCAACTATTGAAGCTCGTGTGCCTAGAGCCCGTGCTCCACAACAAGAGAAGCCACCGCAATGAGAAGCCCGTGCACTGCAATGAAGAGTAGACCCCGCCCACCACAACTAGAGAAAGCTCGCAAGCAGCAGTGAAGACTCAACGCACCCCAAAATAAATAAATAAATAAATAATTTTTAAAAAAAATCTTCCAACAAACAAAAGTCCAGGACCAGATGGCTTCACAGGTGAATTCTATCAAACATTTAGAGAAGAGCTAACACCCATCCTTCTCAAACTCTTCCAAAAAATTGCAGAGGAAGGAACACTCCCAAGCTCATTCTATGAGGCCACCATCACCCTGATACCAAAACC
>NC_041233.1:90807469-90808800 GCF_002837175.3 Physeter macrocephalus
AGCAAACATCATTCTCAATGGTGAAAAACTGAAAGCATTTCCTCTAAGATCAGGAACAAGACAAAGGTGTCCACTCTTGCCACTCTTATTCAACAGAGTTTTGGAAGTCCTAGTCACGGCAATCAGAGAAGAAAAAGAAATAAAAGGAATACAAATTGGAAAAGAAGTAAAACTGCCGCTGTTTGCAGATAACATGATACTATACATAGAGAATCCTAAAGATGCCACCAGAAAACTACTAGAGCTAATCAATGAATTTGTTAAAGTTGCAGGATACAAAATTAATGCACAGAAATCTCTTGCATTCCTATACACTAACACCAAAAATCATAAAGAGAAATTAAGGAAACAATCCCATTCACCATTGCAACAAAAAGAATAAAATACCTAGGAATAAACCTATCTAGGGAGACAAAAGACCTGTACTCAGAAAACTATAAGACACTGATGAAAGAAATCAAAGATGACACAAACAAATGGCGAGCTATACCGTGTTCTTCGATGGGAAGAATCAATCTTGTGAAAATAACTATACTACCCAAAGCAATCTACAGATTCAGTGCAATCCCTATCAAATTACCACGGGCATCTTTTACAGAACTAGAACAAAAAATCTTAAAATTTGTATGGAGACATAAAAGACCCCGAATAGCCAAAGCAGTCTTGAGGGAAAAAAACGGAGCTGGAGGAATCAGACCCACTAACTTCGGACTATACTACAAATCTACAGTAATCAAGACAATATGGTACTGGCACAAAAACAGAAATATAGATCAATGGAACAGATATAAACCCATGCACCTGTGGTCAACTAATCTATGACAAGGGAGGCAAAGATGTACAATGGAGAAAAGACAGCCTCTTCAATAAGTGGTGCTGGGAAAACTGGACAGCTACATGTAAAAGAATGAAATTAGAACACTCCCTAAATTGGGTGATTGGGATTGACATGTATACACTGATGTGTATAAAATTGATGACTAATAAGAACCTGCTGTATAAAAAAATTAATAAATTTAAAAAAAAATTCCCTCACACCACACACAAAAATAAACTCAAAATGTATTAGAGACCTAAATGTAAGATTGGACACTATAAAACTCTTAGAGGAAAACGTAGGAAGAACACTCTTTGACATAAATCACAGCAAGATTTTTTTTGATCCACCTCCTAGAGTAATGGAAATAAAAACAAAAATTAAAAAAGGGGACCTAATGAAACTTAAAAGCTTTTGCAAAGGAAACTACAAACAAGACGAAAAGACAACCCTCAGAATGGGAGAAAATATTTGCAAATGAATCAACCGACAAAGGATTAATCTCCAAAATATA
>NC_041233.1:90809278-90826941 GCF_002837175.3 Physeter macrocephalus
CATCATCAGAAAATCTACAAACAACAAATGCTGGAGAGGGTGTGGAGAAAAGGGAACCCTCTTGCACTGTTGGTGGGAATGTAAATTGATACAGCCACTATGGAGAACAGTATGGAGGTTCCTTAAAAAACTAAAAATAGAATTACCATATGACCCAGCAATCCCACTACTGGGCATATACCCTGAGAAAACCATAATTCAGATAGAGTCATGTACTACAATGTTCATTGAAGCTCTATTTACAATAGCCAGGACATGGAAGCAACCTAAGTGTCCATTGACAGATGAATGGATAAAGAAGATGTGGCACATATATACAATGGAATATTACTCAACCATAAAAAGGAATGAAATTGGGGCATTTGTAGAGACATGGATGGATCTAGAGACTGTCATACAGAGTGAAGTAAGTCAGAAACAGAAAAAGAAATATCGTATATTAACGCATATATGTGGAACCTAGAAAAATGGTACAGATGAATCTGTTTGCAGGGCAGAAATAGAGACACAGATGTAGAGAACAAACATATGGACACCAAGGGGGGAAAGTGGAGAGGGGGTTGGTGGTGCTGGGATGAACTGGGAGATTGGGATTGACATGTATGCACTGATATGTATTTAATAGATAACTAGTAAGAACCTGCTGTATAAAAAAATACATAAAATAAAATTCAAATATTCAAAGCAAAAAAAAAAGATTACTTAGAGATAATGGAGATAAATCTAAAATGAAGTCAGCTAAAAGAGTTGAAAATAGATGCCTCTGTGAAAGCGGAAATGGGGGAAAAGGTAGCGGACTGCCTTCTGTTTTCATAGAAAACCTTATAATACTTGTTATTTCTTTAAGCCATGCATATGTATAACTTCTGTTTTTAAAAGAATATAAGTTTCCTGATGGCAGGAACAAAAAAAAAAAAAAAAGAAAAAAGGATGAAGCAGCCCCTGGGTCCCGGGGGGAGGTCCTAGAAGAACAGATCACAGACCCCAAGGAGCCCCGGAGCCAGATGGGAAGCCAGGCCATGATGGGCACGGCCGCCCCAGCCCAGCAGAAAAGCCCCTCCCTCCGTGACCTGACGAGAGGCCTCCTGGGTCCTGATCCACCTGGGAGACCCGGAGCGAAAGAGATGCAACCGTCCTGAGCTCTGAGCAGCCAGGCAGCTCGCTGCGGGGCTTCAGGGGCTGGCCAGGGAGAAGCAGGGGCAGGAGGCGCACCCTCACCCCTCCCAACCTCCCCTACTCCCTCCAGTGACAGAGGCCTGTCCTATCCCAGCCTCCCTCCTGGCCTGGCCGAGGCCTGATTATCCTCTGGGCAGCTTAGCCATTACCTCCTCAGAGGCCTGTCCTGATCGCCAGTGGACACTAAGGGCCTTCCACCCCCATTATTCCCCCTAACGGCCCCCTTCCCTTCACAGCTCTCATCACGGTGTGTCATTATAGACTCATCTGTGTCCTACTTTGTTCCATCCCGGCCTCTCCTGCTGGGCTATCAACTCCATGACGCAGCAAGCTGGACCCCCAGCTCCGAGCACAGTGATGGGCCAAACTCTGGATTCTTTCCCCAGATCTGATCCTTCCTGAGTCTTCTCCAGTTTCGTAAGTGGGGATTCCATTCTCACAGCCTAAGCCAGACACCTAGGGGTCATTCTGGACACATTTTTCTCACCCCACTCTCTGTGTCAGGGATCCCGCTGGACTCGCTTTCCACCCGCATCCAGGACCCAGCCTCCCCCGCTCCTCCTCCACCACCTCCTCGTCCACTGCAATGGCCCCGGACGTGGTCTCCCACTCCCCCTGCTCCTCCTGCCAGAATCATCCTCCGCCCAGGAGGCAGAGAGGAGATGTAGAAGTCCAATTCAGATCAGACCACGTCTCTTTTCAAACCCTCTAGGCTTCTCTTCTCGTTCAGAATCAAATCCACATCCTTCCTGTGGTCTTCAGTACCCAACATGATCTGGACACGAGGTCAGGGGTACTGTGAGGACACCTCCCTCTTTCTCTCCCTCTCCCTCCCTGTGCTGCAGCCACGCTGGTCCCTAACTCTTCCTTGACTGATCACAGCTGGCGCTCTCCCACAGCGCTGCCACTTGCCCCTCGGCATGGAGTGCTCTGTCCCCCAAAATCCATGGGCCTGTTCCCTCATTCTTTCAGAATTCTTCTCCAGGAGCCCCTGCTCAGAGAGGTCTTCCCCATCATTCTTTTGTTTTGTTTTTTATTGAAGTATAATTGATGTACAATATTATATAAGTTACAGGTGTACAATATAGTGATTCACAATTTTTAAAGATTATACTCCATTTATAGTTATTATAAAATAGTGGCTATATTCCCTGTGTTGTACAATATATCCTTGTAGGTTATTTTATACATAATTGTACCTCTTACTCCCCTACCCCTATACTGTCCCTCCCCCCTTCCTTCTCCCCACTGGTAACCACTAGTTTGTTCTTTATATCTGTGAGTCTGCGTCTTTTTTGTTATATTCACTAGTTTGTTTAATTTTTCAGATTCCACATATAAGTGATATCACACAGTATTTGTCTTTCTCTGACTTATTTCACTTAGGGTACTACCCTCCAAGTCCATCTACACTGTTGCAAATGGCAAAACTTTATTCTTTTTTATGGCTGAGTAGTATTCCATTTTGTGTGTGTGTTTGTGTGTGTGTGTGTGTGTGTGTACACAATAGCTTCTTTATCCATTCGTCTGTTGATGGACACTTAGGTTGCTTCCATCCTCCCATCATTCTTTATTCCCTTACCCTGTTTAATTTTGCTTCATTGGTCTTATCCCCACCCACTAGATTATACATATTTATTGATTTATTTACATATTATCTGGTTCCCTCTGCTATAACATTATCTCCATGAGACCACAAATTTTACCTTCTTCTATGCACAGACTGCTGTATCTTCAGTGCCCAAAACAGTATCGGGCACATAGTAGATGCCCAATAAATGTTGTTTAAATAAGTAAGATCTCAGGAATACTCTGTTGAACAAGTTAATTAAATGTCTCTTCTGTTTGTTGGGCACTAAAACTGGCTGGGAATCATAGAAATAAGGAAAATAATAGCCTCTTCTGGGATCTTCCATCCTAGTGGAAGACTCAAATATGTAAACGGTGAACTATAACACAGGACAAAACTAAGCGGGTATCAATAACAAAAACAGCAGCAGGCCCTACTAACATTTACTGAGTACGTGAATGTGTCAGGCTGGAGTGTTTTCTGACTCCAATCAACTCTCCAATTCTCCAGCACCTACTGGGTGTCCTATAATTTAATTCGATTTTGACACCGACTGCTCGGCACAGACCACGCAAGCTAAGGGCTCAGTCCCACAAGACTGCCTCCACTTCAGATGCCATTTACGAGTCCTGGGTCACCCTCCTGGCTTTAAATCAGAGATTTCCATGACCCCCTCTTCAAGTTCGATAATTTGCTAGAATGGTTCACAGAACTCAGGAAAACACTTTACTTACATTTGCTGCTTCATTATAAAGGATACAACTAAGGAACAGCCAAATGGAAGTGATGCATAGAACAGGCTGTGGGGAGAAGGGGCGCGGAGCGTCCGTGCCCATCCTGGGTGTGCCACCACTCCAGCACCGTGACCGTTCAGCACCCCAGAAGATCTCTGAATCTCAGTGTTCAAGAGTTTTCATAAAGTTTAATCTCCAGGTCCCCCATCCTGTTCCCAGAGGCCAGTGGGTGGGGCTGAGACTGTCAACCCTGGAACCACTAGGTCTTTCTGGTGACCAGCCCCCATCCTGCGGCTAAGAGTACCACCCTCATGCAGAAACTCCGATGTGTCCCAGAGAGGCTCCAGATGAAGAACAGAAGATACTTCTGTCATTCAGGAATTGCAAAGGGTTTTAGGAGCTGGGGGTCAGGAACAAAGACCAAATATATTTTTATAGTATACCACACAGGCACTGTTGACATATAACTGACATCATCATCACAGTCCTCTGAAGTAAATATTCTTTTTTATCCCCATTTCACAGATGAGAAAACCGAGGCCTGGGTAAATTAAGTGAGTTGCCCAGAGTTACGTGATCCATAAAATAGAGAGCCCAGGATTTGAATCTTCAGAGTCTCATGCTCTTAGGCACTCCTAGTGCAGGAGGTTATCCATCATCTGGGCGAATATGAGCAGATTTCACTTAAAAGGGAAGTCATATTTTCATGGAGACAGAGATTATGACCCCCTCCTATGAGACCGTCTGAAGTATACACAGGTACCCTGTATGGGGTGGAGTCTCATCTCCGAAGGGAAGCCCTTGCAGGCCCAAATATTTATCTCGGTAGCTTCCCACAATTCCTATTCATTCCTTCCGGTTGAGGCATGAGCATTTCTCTGCCCTGAACGCCCAGTGTGACTTTCCAACAGGACAGGCAGCTTAGCATAGTCCCCACAGGGAGGAGAGGACAGAGAGCTCAGAGGACGGCCCAGGAGAGCCATGGGGGTGGGGGGAGGTGGGAGAAAGGGGTGGGGCTCACAGGGTCTGTGCCTCCGTGTCCTTCTAAAGTAAAAGAGCTCTGGAGGGCTGTCACGTTTGCATGATCGATCCAATTATGGGCCATGAGCTCATCCACTGTTACCCCGGGTCTGTGTTAGGATCCTGCCTCTGGAAGATAAGAAGGCGCACAGGGAGCCGGGAAAACCTGATAATCAAATGTGAACATCCCCGGGGTGGGGGGCACCCTCACCGCCAGGAGAAGAGACCAGGGCCTGGAGCTGCGCGGTGTTAGCTACCGCCGGCTCTCTCGTTGTCTTTCGAGAGAGACTATTTTCTTCTAGCTGAGGAATGGAACTCCTTGGAAAGCTTTTGCCTTCCTTGACTCTGCTAGAAGAATTAGGGCTGGGGGGTCCTGTTTCTACCACCAGCTATGGTTTGGGGGTGGACGTCTGTAAAGGTTCAGCTCAGAGAGGCCCAGGGAATCAAAATGAGAAAACCTCAAGGGGAAGTGAGGGAATTTCTTGGGGTGATTATTGAGAGTGCCCTCCTCCCCTAGAAATTACAGAGCACGGCAGTTAAAACTGGACTCTGGAATCCGGAGTTCCCGGTTCAAATCCCGGTTCAAGCACTTCTGAGCTGTGTATCCTTGGGCAAATTACTCTTAAGGTGCCTCTTCCCCTCTTGGCTGTTAAAACAGCCATCCTCACCCTGTTGTGAGGACAAAATGAGCGAATTCTTGTAAAACATAGTCACAAGTGCCCAGCGGGCAACAAGCGCTCAGTAGATGCTAGCTGTCCTGATGTGCAGGCTGTCCCGTGCTAACTGGTCTGCTCTGGGCTCAGAGGGAGGGGACACCAACCGTGGCCCCATTTTCCACTCTCAGCTGTCCCCAGTGGAGGGTCCGGTCATTCGTGGGGTAAGAGGCTGCAGCCACCCCTTGACAAAGGGGAATGGATCAGCTTTGAAGCTGGAGGCGAGACAGACGTTGGCAGCTAGCACCCGGCAAAGGCCAACTTCTTGTTTGTTTTTGTTTTTGTTTTTTTTTGCGTTACGCGGGCCTCTCACCCTTGTGGCTCTTGTGGCCTCTCCTGTTGCGGAGCACAGGCTCCGGACACGCAGGGTCAGCGGCCATGGCTCACGGGCCCAGCCACTCCGCGGCACGTGGGATCCTCCCGGACCGGGGCACGAACCCGTGTCCCCTGCATCGGCAGGCGGACTCCCAACCACTGCGCCACCAGGGAAGCCCAAAGGCCAACTTCTTTAGAGAAGGCATAAGGGATGTGAGTCCCCCCAGGCCCTTAAGGGGACAGTTATGGTCTAGTAGAGTCAGGTTGGTTACACTTCCGTGAGAGGTTGGACTAAAGCTTTTGGTAAGCCCACCTCCCTTGCTTCAGGCAGGGTTAATTCAGCCCATCCCTATATTGTGGTACCTTATCCGTAATTCAAGTAATTCAATGAAGAGTTTATCACACTTGATCAGGCCCAGGGTCAAGCTTCCCAACCAGATGACGTGAGGGTGGGAATTAAGCCTGAGTCATCCTTCTGTTGCAAACAAACTTCAAAACACGTAGCCACTCATTCATTCCACCCGGCACCTCTGAGAACAGATAACCAGGAAGGATTTTTATGCGAACAGTTCTGAGTGGCTCAGAGAAAAGAGCATTTTAAAAGGAATCAGAGGAAAATTTCCCAGTCCTGTCTCTTTATCTCTCAGCGATTTGGTTTCCTCATCCATGTTTGTAAAATGGGGAAGTAACCCCTGCTCCACTCACCTTCCTGGATGGGTATAGAGACCAAAAGTGATGAGCAGCAGGACAGGACAGTGTTTTATAAATGTCTCCACCACGCACCTCATTCCCACCTGTGGGGAAGCATCGCCTCGTTAAATGTCATTTGGCCTTCATTCGGCCTCAGAGAACCGGTGTTTCGGTGGAATTCCTTTCCGTACTTAGAGTGTCTTCGTTTAGCAAAAAAGAAATGACGGGGAAGCTGTGTGACCCAGGCCAGAGGCCTCCTCTTCTCCTGTCTCTGAGAACTTCCCCGGCCTGGGAACAGGATGGTTGGGTGGCAGATCGGCCTGTGGGCCGCAGCTCTGTGAGGACCCTTCCTAGGAATGCAGGCCCAGCCCCTGTGCCCGCCCTGAGGAGGGCTGCTGCTGGGGGAGGCCGGTCCCCTTCTCCCTTCTTCCATTTGCAATCACTATTTATTTATCTTTGAAAATTGAAGGAACCAGAGCCTGCAACTGGGAGAGATTTGTGGAGCCAGAAGAAGCCAGCGTCTGGGCTCAGCGTCTGCCGCCCACGCAAGGGAAAGAAGCCATTCCCAGCAAAGGGGGGTGGGGACCCGGCTGAAAGGCCACGGTGCTGGAAAAGGTGCCACACACACCGGCAGGGCCAAAGGCACAGCAAGAAGGTGGCAGTCACCGGAGGGACGACTTTGGTGGCCCAGTGAAGGATGGCGAACAGGAGCCCTGCCCGGGGATCCCTCAACCCCGGCAGCCTGCGTCTCCACAGCAAAGGTGCCATGGCATTAAGCGGCAGAAAAGGCCGCCTCCATGGGCAAACTGAGGAAGCAGACACACTGGGCCACACTTCACTGTTCCTCTGTCCCCAGCCCGGTTCCCAACTTGCGTTGCAGCCCATCTAAGACCCAAGGCAGTTTTCATCCCCATCCAATGCCCCCCCATCACTCACGCATTCTCAGGCCACAACTTGCAGGCAGGCAGGGCCTCATTTTGACCCCCGCGATTAGATACCCCAGGATGTTAGGGGCTGTGTCCTCTGTCAGCGCTGCCGAGAACGGGCCCTCCTGACTCAGCGCTGTGCTCCTTCTGCACCCAGCGGGAATCCCTGCTTTCCCCTCTGTGTTCCCCTCGTTCCCACCTACCATCAAACACACACACGCACACACACACACACACACACACGCATGCACACACACACGGATGTGGAAAAGGTAGGCAGCCAGATCTAGCAGGCCTGCCTCGGCCTTTGACCCCTCCTTGGCCGAATGACATGCACCCCCCGCTGGGCGAGGTCACCCAGAGCGTCTGAGCCTCCTTAGCCTCGGCCTCGTCTCCTGCAGGGGCTGGAGCAGGGCTGTGAGAGTGAGCCCCGGCTTCCAGACGGGCCCATCAGGTCAGCGGGTCAAGGGAAGCCGAGTCTCAGCAGCCCCAGAGCGGTGAACGGAGTTCAATACAAAACATGGGCATCTCTGGCCAAGCCCGCGGGTCAATGAAAGCCCCAGAAGCATCGGGAGGTGCAGGCTG
Organism: Physeter macrocephalus; assembly: GCF_002837175.3. Lineage (NCBI taxonomy): Eukaryota > Metazoa > Chordata > Mammalia > Artiodactyla > Physeteridae > Physeter > Physeter macrocephalus. The sequence continues at coordinate 90,817,008 of NC_041233.1, forward strand.
GACGGCACGAGTGAGGGAGGGTTTTGTGGAAAGTGATGGCGGTTGGCTTTGAGGTCTGAGGTGGGTTATGGAGAGGAAGATTCCTGGGCTGGGGGAGAGAGGCGCGAGGGAGAAGTCTAGGTTCAGGGCGGGTGCAGGGGACACGCGGGGGCTCCAGCCGGCTGGCCCGCTCTTACTCCGAGGAGGGCAGCGGCCTGGCTGCGCATCGGGAGGCGCTAGGGCCTCGCGGACGGACGAGCTGGCGAGGGGAGGGCGCCCTCTCGGGAGGGCGGGCGGAGGCTGGCGGCGGCGGGAGCGGCGCCGAGCCGAGTTGCCTCCATCCATGGCACGGGGCGGCGGCCGCGGCAGGAGCCCGGCTCGATCCGCTAGGTCACAGCCCCGCGCGGAGCGAGCAGACGACGAGGAGCGGCCCGGCCTCAACCGGCCCGGGAGCACCACGCAGACAGCCGGGCCGCGCCGCCGGGGGCCGCCCGCGCTGCGCTGACAGCCGCGCCCGCGCCCTCCCCGCCGGGGCGCTCGCCGGACATGCCCCCGGGGCGCGGCGGCGGGGACCCCGGGGCTTGCCTCCGCCCAGGGCCCCCCGCTCCGCCCTCGAGCGCCCCGGGCCCCCGCTGAGCACGCCTCTCGCACGCCCGGACCCCTCCGGCCGGCGCGCAGACGGGCCCCAGCGCTGTCGGTCCCCGCGGGGCGATGGGCTGATGGGCGCCGCGGGGCGCAGGATGCGGCGGGCGCCCGCGCGCGTGCTGCTGCCGCTGCTGCAGTGGCTGCTGCTTTTGGCGCCCGAGACCCGCGGCGCGCCCGGCTGCCCGGTCCCTATCCGCAGCTGCAAGTGCTCAGGGGAGCGGCCCAAGGGGCTAAGCGGCGGCGCCCCCAGCCCGGCGCGCAGGAGGGTGGTGTGCGGCGGCGGGGACCTCCCGGAGCCTCCCGAGCCCGGCCTTCTGCCTAACAGCACCGTTGCCCTGTAAGTATCCTACTTGGCCGGCCCGGCTCGAGCCCCGACAAGGGGGCGGAAGGAGACCAGACGGGAGGGGTGGGAAATGGGGGACAGAGTCGATGTGCCACTTCAGAGACTCTAGGACAGGCCTGAGTCCAGAAGCCGAAAAGGGGGCTCGAAGAGAAGTAAGGGAAAGATTAGGGCTCCAGGGGTGTGGAGGGAGGAAGGCGCATTGGGGGTCGGGGGCGCCCCAAAGCGAGGCACCGCGGGCGCCCACTCACCTGCACAGGTGACAGGGAATGCGCGCTGGCGGGACGCCCGCGCTCCTCGAGTTTCTAGCCAGGGCTGGGGTTGCGGACCTGCGGGGGGTGGGAGGGGGGGAAGGCTCAGGGAGGACCGACGCCCGCGGCCCAGTAGATGGCTGTGGTCGTTACCACCGCGGACGCGTCCCTGGCCGCACTGGAGGAGTCTCCCGGCTTCATCCCGCCGGCCTGGCTCCTCCAGTTGGGGGCGCCCCATCGGGGCCGGGAGCCTGCCAGCCCCGCTTGCAGCCCGTCTCTCTAGCGCTAGCGGGAGGGTGGGCTGGGAAAAGTCTGTCCTTGGGGTGCAGGCGCTTCTGGTGTGAATGAGACCCCGGCGTCCCGATTCCTCTCCCGCCGTGCGGCTCAATCTGTGAATTGAGCTCTGCTCTGGATCCTGCATCCCTCCCTTTTCCTCCCCTTCTCGGATATAAAGACGAACTTTGGCTGTTTCTCGATTGACTTCTTCGCGAAAAGAGTGCGGAGAAAGAAACCTGGCTGAGGGGAAGGAGGCTACCTCCCAGCCTCCTTCCGTCATACCCTTTCCCTCCTCAAGCCCGGGCCTTATTAAGCCCTCACTTTGCTGGCAACCATTGCGGCCCGTTGCGCCCGCAACCCGACCCCAAGCCTCCTCGTTGGGGGTCCGAAGTCCCCGCAACTGCAGGAGAATTAGCGACCCTCCCCGCCACAGAGATTTCCTGCGCAGACCACGTGCTTGGAGCTCCACGCACGCCGTGGACTGGAGGGTCGGGCCCTAGCGGCGGCCCCTTCCTTTCCTGTCCTGGATCCAGCCTCCAAGCCGCTTCCCCTTCCCTGTCCTCCTGACCCCGGCGGCGACCGTTTCCCCACGGCCCCTTGCCCAGAGTTGGAGCTGGCTCACAGTCTATCCGATTGTGTCCAGAACAATACAGTAACGCCTCTGGTTGGGTGAGTTCAGAGGCTGCCCGCTTCCTGACAGGACACGACTGGTCAGCCTCTGACGTTGTCCGCCTGGCCTGCATTTTCCCCAGCCGGGGTGGGTGTGTGCATGTGTGCATTAGGGGGGTGGAAGCCGTGTCTCTGCTCTCTCCCACGTCCCAGCAGCTCAGGGATACAGCCATGGCCTGGGAAGGCAGCTGTGGCAGCTGATTCAGGTCCCTCTGAGTGTCCACTGGGGTTGAAGCGTCCAGACGGGCCTGGGCATTCCCCAGCCCACTGAGCTCTGGAGGAGAAAAATGCCTGTGGTGTGCGATGGCTGGGCTGGTGTCTGTGTGAGGCCCCACTGGGCCACAGTCACTCAGTTCCGAGAAGAGCATGTGTGCCCTGGATCCTGCAGCCGTACTCACACTCCTGTGCTGGGATTAGGGAATCCTAACATACTGATGGCAGAAAGAAGGGGGAAAACATTAAAAGGTGGTTTTGCAGTACATTTTAGAATGATTTGGTAACTAATGCTTTCCAGCCACGGCTAATTCCCATCGACGCCACTTCAGGGAGAGAGTGGGGCCAACCCTTGGCGAGAATATATCAGGACAGGGTGGCAGCCAGCAGGACTGCTAGCTCACCTTCCCATCCCAAACCATCCCCAGAGGAAGGGCCCTTCTTTTGTCCCAGGCCACTGACCTACCTGGCTTAAGATACCTTCCAAAAGAACAGCCCCCCCACCCCGGAGCCTGGCTGGACATCTCCACAGGAACAACAGACAGGGCAGGTCAGGCCAGAGCAACCCCCGAGAGCCCGCTGGCCCATCAGTTGGGGGTGTGACTAAAAGCAGCCACAGACATATGCCTTAGGCTCTCCCCACAGGCTCCACCTAATCCCCATCCTGACTGCAACCCCTCCCCCAAGCTGGTTTCTGAAGGAAAAAGAGCGCACGTTCTTCTACAGCAGAAGCTTGGCAGGGTTTCTCTTCTGGGGGCTCAGTCCCCCCAGCAAACCCACCCCTACCCAGCAAGCATCTCGAGGGAAGAAGGAAAAGACGGGCTGGGAAGGGGCTTCTGCCGTTCCAGCCTGGCAGCAAAGAGAGGCTCTAAGCACAAAAACCTTCACACTCTCCCAAACTCCTCCTCCTTCCTCTTTTTTTGTTTTTTTTTTTTGTTTTTTTTTTTTCCAAATTTCCCTTTCCCCTTTCTGCACATCACCTGGTGCAAACAACAAGACTTGGGCCAATAGTCTTTGCGTTATTGCTTTCCCCTCCCTCCGCCTTCCCTGTTTTCCTCCAGAATGGACCACCATCTCCCAGTCCCCTCCACACACTGCCCTGCCCACGTGGGTCCTGGGGGAGTTGGGGGAGAGTCAGGCCTCTGCTTTGGGAAGCCAGGCTGACTGTTCAGGCAGAGAAAGTGCTAGATAAAGTGCCTGTCTGCAGAGAGCCTCTGTCTCTGCTCAGAAAGCCTCCAAGCCATTGAGGGCAACTCTGTCGACAGCCCTGTGCACCTCACGGAAAACCTGTCCCCCTCCACTCGGTTATCTCGGCTTCTGCCCTCTGGTTTTGTAGACTGCAGGCCCCCTCTCCCCACGCTTGGCTTTTTTTTTTTTTTTTTTTTCCTCTAATGGATTTTCGTTCGCGGTTTTCCAGGAAAGCTGAACTCTTGGCTTCCTTCCTGATCTGCCTGCCCCACCCCAGCCCCCATTCTCGAGGCCCAGTGCACAGGGCAGCTGTGGGCACGTCCTGTCCAGAGCAGGAGCCTTTATGGGCCTTCCCTGAGGGGCAGGGTCTCATGGGCAGCGGGGTGGAGGTGGCTTAGCACAGGGAGAACCCGGGGTGGAGGCGGGAGATGCAGACCACCGTCAACCCCCCACCCGCCCTGGCAGCAGCTGATGGGCCTGCCCTGTGGTTCTGGGCTCTGGGAGTTTGAGTGAGGGGGATACTAAGGAATTCCAGGAAAGGGCTGATAATGGATAACTCTAGAAGGAAACCTCCTATGAGGACCTCCCAGGACATATGAGCAGGCCCTCGGAGGATACCAGGCAGTGTCATAAATTCCTGGGCCCCTGGGCCGAAAGGGGCCTTAGGGACGCCCCTAAATCAGCGTCTGACAGCTGAGCAAACTGAGGCCAGATGGGGAGAGGGCCACGTCTTGCCAAGAGTCACACAGCTTAGCTGACGCCAGCGTCAGGATTAGCTGGTTGGGTTCGTTTAGTTTTCCTCTCAGGTGAGAGACTCACTGTTCACCTAGCTGGACTTGGGACCCAATGGACACAAAGCCTGCTTTAAAAAAACCCGGTTCCTTCCCAGCAGGACCCAGGCCCTTTTGACCTGGGAACATTCCAAGGCTGGGTGGGGAGAGGGGCAGGCATGGGACAGTCCCTCGGTCCAGATTCTCCCAGGGCCCGCAAACCCTCGTCCCCTCAGCCTCCCATCTGGGGGAGCTGCCCACCACGTAGGCTGCCCCCATAGGGGAGAAGGGGCAGTTGCCACACGGATGTGCCTCGCGGAGGCCGGGGCCCTTTGCTGGGAGTTTGGTGGTCTTTGGGAGCCCCGGGGGAAGGGAGGGGGAGGGGGCGAGGGGAGGGGAGGCCCCTTCCCAGGCCCACCCCCCGTGCTTGGCCCAGCAGTTCTTGAGCACAGACGTCCCTCTGGACCTCCAGCTCCGGACTGGGCCCACCCCTCAGTGCCCCTCATCCCAGCCCCTGGGGTCCGCTTCGGGGGAGTTTGGGGCAAAGTGTGCCAACCGCCTGCACAGAGCGCGAGCGGAGGGAGATGGTGGCTGGAGGGGCCGGCCGCGCGGCCTCCCCACCCCCTTCCCTTCCACCCTCTTTCCCCCATATGGTTCTCATAAGGTCTGGGCTCAGAGACAGCAGCCAGAGGAAGTGGCAGTGTACAGAGAGCTTTTGTGCGAGCGGAGGGGGAGGGGGAGGGAGCTAGGAGAAAGAAGGAAAGGAGGGAAGAGGCTGGAGACTCCAACACACTCTCCCTTACCCTCCCCACGGTGCCGGGGGAGGGGCGGGGGGGGGTGTCTCAGCTGCAGCGCCCCCATGTGGGCTCCCGGACCCCCGCTGGTCTGAAGGGAGGGACTCAGAAGGAATCTCCCTGACTACCTACTGGAGGAGCTGGAGGCCACCAGCCCAGGTTCCAGGATTCATCAGGCCCTTCCTGGAGGTGTTAGGAACCCTGCCCTGAGGGCTGCCCCTTGTGCAGGACGTCAGGGCCCGGGGTCCTAGCTCAGGAGAGCACCAGGCGGAGAGCAGAGCCCTTCGTGCTTCACTGGTTGAGTCCTTCTTGCACCAGAGAGACTGGACCTATAATTCAGGCCCCCAGTGGGACCAGGACCCAGAATGGGTTATTTGGCCTGAATTTTTCAGAACCCATGCAAGAACCCAGCCACTCCTGACCCCTAAGTAAGTCCCTTCCTGCCACCTACCATGGATCACCCCTCTGGGTTAGGGTTGGAAGGGATGCAATCCCTAGTCCTGGTGAGTCTGCGAATTTCCCCCAAAGGCATGGGCAAACCGGTGTAATTTGAACCTCACCGTAAATTGACCCTTAAATTTGGGGTCATGTTTTTAAAGGGAGCAAGTGTTCCTAAGTTTATGCCACATGGGAGTCATTGGGATAAGAACTCTTTCCTGAAGGAGAAAGAGTTCCAGCCATCTCTGAGTTGATCTCTGTCCTTCCATTCAGTGAGCTCTCCTCACCAAAGCCCAGAGAGGGGAGGGGAGTTCCCCCGTGCCACGCAGCCTGGACCAGGACCCCTCACTCCCCCATCACCCTGAGGTAGAGCCTTTCCCACCGCCGTGGGACCAGACAGAGAAGAGGGGAGGGGAGAGGAGGGAAATGGCCCTGGGCTGAGGAACCAGAAGGAAAATCCGGTTAACTGCTAGGAAGGGGCTGTTCAGAGGGGCTGTTTATTTTCATTCCCCCAGCCCAGCCGCTCCGTTCTATTTAGAGCTCAGACACTGACAGGACAAAGCTGCCTCCTCCCCTTCCTCCCTCCTCCGGGGGGCCCCCATCCTTCCCAAACTCCAGAACATTCCTTTGCTTTTAGAACTGGGTGATGGGGGTGGGAGAGCAGAGACACTGTGGAGTGTAGCTAACGCGGCAGCCTCCCAGGACCCAGCTTTCCCAGCCCTGGGAGTGGGGAGAGCCGGGCTGGGGGAGCAAAGGGTGTGTAAAATGGATGGGACCAGGTGAGGGGCAGGGGCCCAATCTGTCACGGAGGAGCAGGGAACCGGCCGCAGAGAGCGGCCCAGGAGGGAGTTCCAGCCTGAGCTTGAGGGGCCAGACATCTCCCAGCTGGAAAGTGAAGGGGAGGTCGAAGCTCACTCCTCCCTGTCCTCTCCCGGCCCCCCCTCCCCCAGGGCGCTTTGCCTGCTGGGAACTGTGTGTTGGAGCAGAAACTCTAGACTTCAGGAGACTCGGCATCCAGGATGGGAAAAGCCATCAAACGTGCGGAGTGGGAATCTATGGTCCAGACCCTTCTGTTACCGAGAAGAAAACCCCCAGAGAGGGGCTGACTTGCTCAAGGTCACACAGCTCCTAGCCAGACCCTAGGGCTCCTGCTCTGGGTCCCACACTGACCAATCAGAGCCGTCCTCCCTGGGGACAGGGCAGGGACATAACCAATCCGCTTCCCCCACGCGGATAGTGAGCCGGGGAAAGGGGCGCCACCCGCCACGATACCTGTGTACTTAGGGGACCACTAAGTACAAAAATCACTTCACAGACGACTTGGTGGGAAGTGGAGGCAGGAAAAAAATGCCTCCCGACTTGGGAAAAGCGTGGTTCCTGGACCAACCCCACCTTCCCTGGAGCTCTGCCCCTCCAGACAGCCACCCACCCATTCCGCCAGTGCCTGTTGTGAGCTGAGAGAGCCGGCCTTGGCCCTCAGGGGCCTTGCAGTCTCACCATGGAGACTGGATACAGGCTCACAAAGCAGGACAGGAGCAGGGCCTCCGAGCTCCCAAGGAAAACCTCTGGGCTGGGAGGATTAAAGGACTAATTGATACTTAGGTATAAAAGACTGATGACAGACAGATCCTTTCCGGTTTATCTGTATGTTTAAAGAAACCTGCTTTCTTCACCTAAAAGCTTGGCTCCCCGGTGGTGAGATTTTAGGCTGTGGGTGCAGGAAGTGCTTAAGGTGGATTGGGAGTAATTTCCCAGCTTCCTTAACCCCCGGGGACACACGCACGCAAACAGTCTACCCAGTGTGACACATCTCCCTTCACCTTCCACGAGTGGGAGATGGTAAACACCAGGTCTCATTTGTGTTTGTAGTACTGATGTGTTCCACAAGGCCGAGCACACAGTAGTTGTTCACGTAGGACTGAAGACCAAATGAATGGATGCCCAGGCTGAACGATTAAAGCAGAATCAATTCCAGTGCTGGGGGCCCCCAAATCCCCATCAAGCCACACCGACCACCCACCACGAACACCGGTAGGTTAGTCCTTCCCATCCCCGCCTCGATTTCTTGGTTCCTGCCTAGTGATCACCAGGATGCCGTGACCTTGCAGAGAAGGTAGAGAAAAGGACCGAAGGAAGGCCCATGTGTAGGAGCCGTTACAAAATAGTTTTCCCTCTTGACCTTGACCTCAGGCCCTGCCTGGACAGCCCGTCTTCAAGGCTGAGGTCAGAGGCTGTCTCAGGACATGGCTCTCTAAAGTCTGGGGAAAAGATGTCCCACATGGGTGCCCTCCTAACCAGAGGGAGGCTGCCGGACAGGCTTCCAGCCAAGGGAGGGATGGCAGGAGGTGTGGGAGTGCTGTGTGTCCTCTCCAGCATTTACGTCCCCTGCCGTCAGGCTCGGTAGACATGAAGGGCAACCTTTACCCTGAGGTATGTGTCAAAGCAGGGCCTGTGGACTAGAGGTAGTCTCCTGTTTGGAGGTCCCACTGTCATATCAGGCTAAACTGCATCCACAACCTTTATGAAGCAGAACAGTTATTGCTAATTGGCACAACATGACATTTGGTAGTTCTATAGCTAAGTCTTCATTAATTTATGTTTGTAGCATTTATATTTCAGTGGTGATTTTTTTTTTTTTTTTTTAGGTTTCAGATGCCCTTGTGGGCCCTGGAAATGCTCCAAGGCCCTGGGTACTGTGCCTACGGGCGGGGCTGGGAGTACAGTTTCACCTTGATGGTGCAGCTGGTAATGGGCCTGAGGCCCTTTTGGTGTTAGCAAGCAGACCACCCTCCTCCCCTCACTGATGGTCTCCCCAAGACACTGCCCAGGTGCCAGCAGCAGGTGTTGGAGACGGGCCCCTCACAGCCCAGAGGGCCTTGGCAGTGGCCTAAATTCCAGGCTCAGAATTCCTGGAGAGCACGGGGCCACAGTGTCCAGGCCTGTGGTCCCTGCATCTCTGTGCTGGGGTGGGGTGGGGGGTCGGTGAGGTGCTGACACGTATGACTCTCCCCGCACGTGGAGAACCCTTCTGTTCAGGCAGGTGCTGGCCCCGTGCCCAACGGGGCGGTGCCCACGTGACCCCTATAGGGTCATCTTTGATGTCGGACTGGGATCTGGTGAGCTTTTGCGGCTGCCCAGAGGCCACAGGGCCTCTGCAGACGCCAGCCACTCGCTCCTGTGGCCTCCAGCCTCATTAGTGGTAACTCTGCTTGCTGCTCTTCCCTAAAATATTTTAGGACCCGAGCCGGGAGAGAGTTCTGGAATGGACTCAGTGTGCCCCCTCTCCTTGGCCAGATTTCAGATTCTGGGGTAGAGAACAGGGGGCCCCCAGGGACTGGCCCCCCCTTCCTGTGAAAATGTGCTGTTGGGTGGTAGACGTGGGAGGGAGGGAGGGAGAAGCTGAGGATGCTGGGTTGGGCGGGCCTGGGGTCTGAGGGGTGGGAGGCATGGCTAGGAAGCAAACCCACCTGGCAGGCGCCCCGTGCTGGTGCTGGGGGGAGGCCGGTGGGGCTGAGGCTGTCTGGGTGGGGTTGGGAGGCGATTAGGAGGGGGCAGAGACTGGCGTTGTGTCTGCGACTCTGGACAGAAACGTGGGGCTGCCCTGCCTGTTTTCCTCCCATGAGAGCCTAGCGTGGCGGGAACATTTTTCTTCCTATTGGATGAGGCTGTGTGCGTGTGTGTGTGTGTGTGTGTGTGTGTGTGTGTGTGTGTGCGCGCGTGTGTTTCATCTACCCCATTAGCAGCCCCCTAACTGCCAGCTTCCTACCTGCCCCAAACACTCTCCCAAATCCCTGCCCTCTCCTCCAGAGGACTGAACGTACCAGCATAATTGAGGCCATTCTCCCCCTAATCTGGGTCTGAAGTAAAATTTCCTCAGCCTGATCTAGGTTGTTAAGACCAAAAGATCCAGTTCTGGGTATTTGGGGACTAAACCATACCGATACCTGCTGAAGTCTGTCCAAGAACTGGAGATGTGGCAAGCAGGGGCCCATTGGAGGGGGAGGATGCAGCGCTGTTTGCCTGGTGCCCCTGCTTTAGTGAGTGGCTTAGAGGGTGGGCGATCAGGAATGTGTTCTCGCAGTGAGAAAAAAATCTCATTTCAAGACTCTCCAGGATGGAGTTTACACTGGGCTGGCCGAGCCTGCAGCATGGGCCGCAGCCGACCCCAATGTCACCCTGCTGTACCCTCTCCTCCCCAGACCAACAGAGGTTGCCTCAGAGAACGCAGGCCTTGGGATGGCAGCCAGGAGATGAGCTGCTCTGGACCAGAGGCTTGCCCTCACCTGCCTTGGGGGCTGGTCCCCGTCCTTTGCTCTGTTCCCAGGCCACACACACACACACACACACACACACACACACACACACACACAC
>NC_041233.1:90828489-90846367 GCF_002837175.3 Physeter macrocephalus
CACAGCAGTGAGAGGCCCGCGTACCGCAAAATAAATAAATAAATAAATAAATAAATAAAACTCACACCATCAAGATCCTGTCCCCACCCAGGGGGCCACCGCAGCCCCTCCAGGGCCTGAATGAGACCTTTCGAGGCCCTGAGAACTGACAAGATTATTTGTAACTGGCCACCACAGGTAACGTGAAATAAAACTATCCTAACCATAAAATGAGAATAAAGGGGTTTGAGAAGGTTCTAATTATTCATATGATGACTACTGTGATCTCACACCATCAAGAGCCTGTCCCCACCCAGGGGGCCACCGCAGCCCCTCCAGGGCCTGAATGAGACCTTTCGAGGCCCTGAGAACTGACAAGATTATTTGTAACTGGCCACCACAGGTAACGTGAAATAAAACTATCCTAACCATAAAATGAGAATAAAGGGGTTTGAGAAGGTTCTAATTATTCATATGATGACTACTGTGATGTGCTTTTTGAAATATCAAGACAATGTGCGCGCGCGCGGGATGGAGTTTACACTGGGCTGGCCGAGCCTGCAGCATGGGCCGCAGCCGACCCCAATGTCACCCTGCTGTACCCTCTCCTCCCCAGACCAACAGAGGTTGCCTCAGAGAACGCAGGCCTTGGGATGGCAGCCAGGAGATGAGCTGCTCTGGACCAGAGGCTTGCCCTCACCTGCCTTGGGGGCTGGTCCCCGTCCTTTGCTCTGTTCCCAGGCCACACACACACACACACACACACACACACACACACACACACACACACACACCCATCCCGGGTTTTACTATCAGGGATTTGGGAGTTGGAGAATTTGTTTAATTTTGTTTTCAGTTCAATGATCTTTGAGCAAAAAATTTTTTGCCCATAATTTTTTTAAAATTTCTATTTATTTTATTTATTTATTTTTGGCTGCGTTGGGTCTTTGTTGCTGTGCACGGGCTTTCTCTAGTTGTGGTGAATGGGAGCTACTCTTCGTTGCAGTGCACGGGCTTCTCATTGCAGTGGCTTCTCTTGTTGCAGAGCACAGGCTCTAGGGGCGCGGGCTTCAGTAGTTGTGGTGTGTGGGCTCAGTAGTTGTGGCTCGCAGGCTCTAGAGCACAGGCTCAGTAGTTGTGGCACATGGGCTTAGTTGCTCCACAGCATGTGGGATCTTCCCAGACCAGTGCTCAAACCCATGTTCCCTGTATTGGCAGGCAGATTCTTAAGGACTGCGCCACCAGGGAAGCCCCTTTGCCTATAATTTTGAGATAATTTTTTACTAGAAGGCATTTTCGTAGTTTAAGATTTTCATTTCTAAAGTCAGTGTTTCTCAAACTGGGATCCTCAGACATATTTGCAGGAAATAAGATACTTTTCCCCTCCCTTTAATAGGTCCATACTCCACTCAAGTTTGGGAATGTTCTCAGGCTTCCCCCTTCGTGCACGGGGCTGTGATAACCTGGCTCCCCCTGTTCCTCTAACCTTCCATACCCACTACCTCTCCCCTGTGCCCCCACCATCAGCATCCCCATCCTTCTCCCTCCCCAAGACCCAGGGAGGGGCAGTCCCTGGGAGAGACCCTTGGGGTTTGGGGAGGCTGAAACAGATGCCCTTTCTCACCCCTCTTCCTGACATTTCAGGACCCCTCCCGACATCACTAAGGATACTGAGGGGTCCTGTCGCCTTCTCCAACATTTAATGCAACCTCTGAACCTCAGGCTCTGCGGGTGTATGAGGGAATGAGCAGCAGATGAGGTGGGACGGGCTTCGATTTAAAACTCACACCATCGGGGCTTCCCTGGTGGCGCAGTGGTTGAGAGTCCGCCTGCCGATGCAGGGGACGCGGGTTCGTGCCCCGGTCCGGGAAGATCCCACGTGCCGCGGAGCGGCTGGGCCCGTGAGCCATGACCGCTGAGCCTGCGCGTCCGGAGCCTGTGCTCCGCAACGGGAGAGGCCACAGCAGTGAGAGGCCCGCGTACCGCAAAATAAATAAATAAATAAATAAATAAATAAAACTCACACCATCAAGATCCTGTCCCCACCCAGGGGGCCACCGCAGCCCCTCCAGGGCCTGAATGAGACCTTTCGAGGCCCTGAGAACTGACAAGATTATTTGTAACTGGCCACCACAGGTAACGTGAAATAAAACTATCCTAACCATAAAATGAGAATAAAGGGGTTTGAGAAGGTTCTAATTATTCATATGATGACTACTGTGATGTGCTTTTTGAAATATCAAGACAATGTGCGCGCGCGCGTGCGGGCGTGTGCGCGCGTGCGGGCGTGTGCGCGCGTGCGGGCGTGTGCGCGCGTGCGGGCGTGTGCGCGCGTGCGGGCGTGTGCGTGTGTGTAGCACTTTGGAAACCCAGCGCTCCCTCGAAACCCTCCACACAGTCACCCTTGAGACCTTGCTGGGAAACGTCACCATTGGAAGGACAGTGAGGGGGGGACCCGAAGGGGAGGAGGGGCCTCTCTGGAGAGGGGAGAAGGGAGGAAGGAGATGAGGTGTCCGCGTCTTCCCATTGACCCACAAAGCCCCCTTCCACCCTTGCCTCCGACCCGGCCATGGTGTTTTCCATGTGCCCTTGAACGTGGTGGTGTAGCATGGACGTCTGGGGTCCTCTCACTGCCAGTCTGGTTTGTGCACCCACCCACTTCCATTAAGCTTTGGGGCAGAGCTCGGACAGCCCCTCCCAGGCCCTGCCCCCGCCACCTGCCCTCTCCCTTACTGTCCAGCCCAGAGGCTGCTCACTGGAGGGGAGGCCCGAGGCCTGCACCACTGGCCTTCCCAGGTCCGGTCTCCACCATTCAGAGCAAAGATGGGAAAACCTTTGCCTCAGCGCAGGGCAGGCAAGAGCTGGAGCTGAGAGGCTCATTAAAGCTTTTTAATAAGCAATTAACTCAAGGGATGAGCCTTCTGGCCGGCCTGGAACTCTCTCCTCCCAGCGGGGAGCCTGACAGAGAAAGGCTGAGTGGGTGGGCAGAGTGGTTTGGGTCAGGAGCTTGGGGCCCCTTTCTGCTTCCACAAATACAAACGAGTAAATAAACAAGACTCCGAGTGGGCAGAGGCAGAGGCTGAGGCCTGGGCTCGCCGGGGCCGAGGACTCCATCAGTTTCCGGTCAAAGCTATAGACAGGCTTGGGGACGCATGGGCACTCCGTCCCTCGGAGTTGGGGGCCTTTGAGGGGAGGGAGGGGTCCCCTTCTGGTGAGGTCCTCAGCTCCCGGAGTGATGGAGACCCCGAGGAGGGGCAGGTCCTCCCACCTGCCTGACTTCCTCTTCTACCTGCCAGACCGTTCTCCCCAGCACTGTCCTCAGGTTACTGGGCCGATGGCTGGAGCAAGACAGAGCTGTGGAGGGCAGAAAGGGGGTGCCGCGGGCTCGGCCCTGTGGTTCCAAGGCGAAAACGGGTCAGCACAACTTCACACCTGCTCAGCTCACCTGCGTGCAGAGCCTAAGTCAGATCCAGGCTGTGGGAAGACCCAGGGCAGGTGACACGTCTGACCTGGCATTCAGTGGGCTGACCAGTCTGCCCGAACCGTTCGCTGGCTCCTCCCCGTGGTCTCCCGGAGCCCAGGGTAGGGCTGCTCCTTGCCCGGCGTCAGGTGGCGCCGCTTACGCAGAAGGCAACACTCTCCCCTCTGTGCTCTCCCCTTCCCTCCAGGCTCCTGAGCAACAACAAGATCTCCGGGCTCCGGAACGGCTCCTTCCTGGGGCTGCCCCTGCTGGAGAAGCTGTAAGTGCTGGGCAGGGTGGGGTGGGGGCACGCGCAAGAGGTCGGGCCAGGGAGGGTGAGGGATCCTGGCTGCTGAGGGGCCCGGGCCTGCTGGCCGAGCAGGGCCTACAGTCGGGCTCGACCACCAAGTGGAGGGCAGAGGGGCTGGTCCGGGAGAGAGGGACCAGTCCCCTCACCAGCCACAGCACAGAGAAGTGGGGACACGGCGCGGCTCCAAGCAGGGGTGGGGCTGTGGGAAACTCATTAACACTCTTTAATGAGCAATTAGCTACAGGGCTGAGCACCTTAACTGTCCAGAAGCTGCCTCCCCCTCGCAGCTGGGGGCCCAGCACAAAGCGCAGAGGGAGTATTTAGTGCGACTGAGGCCTCCGTCCTCCTTCCCTAAACACAGTCGACAGACAGAGCTCCCAGGGGCCAGAGCCCTGGGCTGAGGGTGGGGATAGCGGATCACATCCACTTCTCCCCCTCCCTCCATCCCCACTGCCCTGGATTACAGCTGCAACAGCATCCTCAGCTGCTCTGTGGACGGCCGGCAAGGGCCCTGCTAGCCCGAGAAGCTCCTTCCCAGAACTGGGGACCTGCCTCGGTCACGGGCCAGTCCATGCCAGAGGAGGGGGTTGGGTCATCCCCTCTCTCGCTTCCCCGTTCAGCCGGCAACTCCGATCCACGGCCTGTACAACAGCTCTGGGTCCTGTCTCCTCCACGGGACCCCTGGGCCTCTGGTCCCTCCTGGAGCCGGATCCTTGCCACCTCCCCCACATCCAAGTCCCTGTCTCCTAGCTCTGCTCCCACCTGCTGGGCCTCCAACAGGGTCCTGCCTGCTCTAGTACCATTTGGCCTGAAAGGCTTGGATCAGAGCAATGGGGGATACGAACGAATAAGGCAGACGCCTGCTCTCAGACAGCCAAAGGGATCACAGTCTAGTGAGAGACCACAGACCTTGCCATATGTACAGGAATGAAGTAGGTCGGGGTTTCTGTAAAGTCCAAAGGAGGGATCAGCAAAGACTAGAAAGTTCAAGGGTGATAGAGATACAGTACCGACGTGATGGAGTGTAGATCTTTAACCAGGACAACAATCTTACAAGGTTGTCTCTATTACACCCGGTTCACAAGGGAAGGTCACGCTCTCCCCCAAGCCGCCTGTGGGGAAAGTTTGGTGGCCTGGCTGGGTTGGGGGCGGGTGGGAAGGGACACAGCCACGTTTGGCGTGGAGAGGTGGAGCACGTTCTGCGGGTCAGGGCACGTTGGGGGTGGGAGGGCTCCCGGGACGTTAGCCACGGTGCGCGCACACAGCCGTGACCAGGTCCGGTCTGACCCGCTGACTCTGCTCCGAAAGGGAGGAAGGGCTGCCCCCGAGCTGCTATTTAGAAGACTCGTTAGGTACCAACCTTCTCCTCCATGAGGAGCTAAGCCTTCAGGAGCTGTGATCCTACACTCAGCCCAGGCTTGGTCTTAGAGGGCTGAATTGCCAGAGGGCAGACGCTCCCTCCTGGGATCTTTTGGAGCAAAACTAACCGCAGCTGCCCGCAGTCCTTTGGCCCGGCCAAACCAGGGCCAGTCGCCACCCAGCGTCCGTCTCTGTTCTCCTTAGCACAAGCGAGAGCCGCCCAGAGCCTCCTGAGGCCTCTGGGACATCTTCCCATCTTTACCCTCTCGCCTCATCCGCCAAAAATCCGCTGGGTCTGCCCCCTCGCTGGGTCTGCTGGGTGGTCCTTCAATCTCATGAGGGTAGATTTTCTGGTGAAGATGAGACGATGGCCTTCTCCTTCCCCGCCCCCCGCCACGCAAGCCCACCCAACTGGACCCCTCCCCACGGCACCGGGACCCAGATCACCACCCTGCAGTTGCACTCAAACCACGGGAGACAAGCAGAGCGAAGTGGGAGAGGAGACGGGAATAATGACCTATGCTGCGGGAGGAGAAAGGGCACTGGAGTGAGAATTCTAGGTCCTGAGTTGGAGCCCCTGCCCTGTTAGGGGTCATCTAGTCGTTCACATTCGAGATGTCTCTTGAGCCCCCTCCGTGTGCCAGGCTGCGTGCTGGGCATCCGGAGTGAAGGCGGTAGGCCAGGTGCCTGCCCTGGGGAACTTAGCTGCCGCTGACGGGACCCAGAATATAGCAGGAGACCATAAACACTGCAGAGGAGAACAAAGCAGCAGGGGAAGGGGGGGCAGAAGGCACTGGAATGGGGACCGCTATTTTATGTGATGAGGTTAAGGCCTCGCTGGAGGTGATGGCGCCCTAGCCCTAGGGAGGGAGGGACCTGGCGGGCAGGTAGTTGTCTAGAGGCAGAGGCAGTAGCAGCGGGGGAGGCCCTGGGGTCCAGCCTGTCGGGTGAGCTTGAGGTGCAGAAGAAGGGCGGCGTGACTGGGGAGTGGTGGGGGGTGGGGTCACGGGGATGCCTCCCTTTGGGGCCTCAGTTTCCTCATCTGTTAAAAGTGGGTGGGGGGAGTCCCTGGCGGTCCAGTGGTTAGGACTCCACGCTTCCCTTGCAAGGGGCACGGGTTCGACCCCTGGCCGGGGAACTAAGACCAAAAAAAAAGAAAAAGTGGGGGGACAGGGCAGTTTGTAAAGTGCACTCTGAGTTTACAACTCTATGATCCTTGGGTGTGGGATCCCACAGAGCTGCAGGAGAAGGAAAAGATCAAAAAGCCCAGTGACACGGCCGGGCTCTGAGAGGAGGGGAGCCTTCTGGGCAGAGGGGTGCTGGGTTCAGCATCCGGCCTCACTTCCCTGGGATGGAGAGGCAGTGCAGGGGCTGGAGGAGCCCAGGATCTCCAGCCTGGCTGGTCACCACTGTATCAGTCAAGCTTCTCCAGAGAGAGAGAACCAATAGGAGATGTATGTGGCTGTATCCTTATATAAATATACAAAGAAATTCTTTCTTTCTTTCTTCTTCTTCTTATTATTATTTTTGGCCTCATCACGTGGCTTGCGGGATCTTAGTTCCCCGACCAGGGATCAAACCCGGGCCATGGCAGTGAAAGTGCCAAATCCTAACCACTGGACCACCAGGGAATTCCAAGAAATAATTTCTTTATAACGAAATTTATTTTAAGGAAATGGCTCATGTGATTGTGGGGACTGGCAAATCCAAAATCTGTAGGACCAGCCAGCAGGCCAGAGAGTCAGGCAGAAACTGATGCTGCAGTCTTAAGGCAGAACTTCTCTGGGAAACCTCGGGTTTTGCTCTCCGGGCCTTCAACTGATTGGGTGAGGCCCACCCATGTTAGCAGAGGTCGTCTCCTTTATTTAAAGTCAACTGACTGTAGATGGTAACCACATTTACAAGATACCTCTGCAGCAGCACCTAGCTTAGTGATTGATTAAGTCACCGAGGGCTATAGTCTGACACATAAAACTAATCATCACAGTCACTACCCACTACCCCAGAGGTAGCGAGAGGTCCTGGGCCCCGGTCATGAAGATGCTAATTCATCAGGTCAGCAGGGGCCTGGGAATTGTTTACAAGGTATGCGGGCAATTCTCATGTTCATCGGGGTTGGGAACCAGTGGACCAGATGACCCCTGCACTGTGGGCCTATTCATTGCAAAAGAGACGCCGTGGCTTGGCGTGCAGTTGGTGCCAGGAAACACTGATCTCTCTGTCCTCTTGGACTCAGCCGTCTAGGCTGGGGCGGCTGAGCCTGTGGCAGCTTCACATCCCACAGTCCATGCAGCAAGTCCCATGGGAGTTAGCGGCCTGTCTGATAACTGAGTAGATGTGGGCTGCTCCAGAAAGCGCCGGCATTGCCCGCCCAGCTGAGCGCCCCTCTGGCTTCTGCAAACAGGTGGGGTGTAAGTGGGGGGGTCCCCTGTTGTGCTGTGCAGGGCCCCGAGGCCGGGAAGGGGACACAGAGAGGGCCCTGAGAGGGAATGTGCCTGAGATGATCCCACGGAGGACCCGCGCTCCAGAGAACTAGGGGGTGAGATGGGATGGGGGAGACACACCTTTATCAGCCAGGCAGGCTGAACTGGAGAATCTGAAACAGTCCAGAAGAGTTCAAGGCCAGCCCAGGAGTGTGCAGAAGGGCCCAGAGGTGTGTGAGGCCCTGTCTCTGAGCCCTCCTTTGTGTCCCGCCTCCCTCAGCGTGGACTAGCCAGAGGAAAGGCTTTTGGAGTGAAGGGGCAGGCGATGAAAGGGCACAGGACTTCACCCTGGCGTGAAAAGAGACTGGGATTGAATTCCACCTCCATTTACCTTCTGGGTGCCTGTTCAGGCTCTCACCTGGAACAAGGGGCAAGGCACGGCTCCCTGACAGGTGGTCATGGAGGTAGATGAGTTCACCCAAGAAGAGAGCAGGGGACACCTCGGCCTCTCAGTAAATGGCCGTCCCCTTCTCCTCGGAAGCGTTGCAAGTGGCAAGATGTCACACCGGCCGCCCCAGACCGCTTAGATTCGTCCAGAGCCCCCAGCCCTAGGCAGGCTGTCGTGTAGATGAAGTCTATGGGCGGAAAGGGCTGGCGGATGGATCATTCCTCGGGTCCCTCCCGTCTCTGCCCGGATCCTCCCCGCGCATTCAGCAGAGGGCTGGCCACCTGAAGACTTTCCTGGACTCCAGGGTGACCCAGTCGCAGTGAGAAGCCCCCAGACCGTGGACCGAGCCGGCCACAGGGCAGACAGCCCCCAGGAGAGGTCAAGGGAGCCCGGGACTGGGCGTGCAGGCCTGCGTGTGGATCTGTGTGGACACACGCCCCCAGAGGCCTGTGCACGCCTGGAGGAGAGGGCCCGGGGCGGGAGCCTGGGCAGCCCCAGGATGATTTGTCATTGCCTAATGAGATTAATGAGCCCCGGGGGCTGGTATGCCGCGGTGCTGGGGCGCTCATTAGACGCAGATGCTCACGGGAACGATGGGGGGGCCTGGGGGCGGGGGAGGTGCGTGCGGCTCGCCCGCCAGGTGGTTTCCATTAATCTGGGGGCGGGGCCGAGGGTACGGCGGCCGGGTTCTGGCCCTCCCCCTCCCCCGCCCCTCGGCGCTGGAGAGGAATGCTGCGCCGCGGCAGAGGGCGCGGGAAGGGAGGCCGGTGGGTCTGGGGACAGCCCTTCTGCTCGCTGTTGTAGGCCCAATGCCTGGCACCGGGTATGTGCTCCATAAATACCTACTGGATGAGATCAGAGACCAGAGGGGCCCGGGGCGTGGCGCTGCGAGGGAGCCTAGGACCGCCTGGGGTTTCCTCCTGGTGCCCACAGTCTCTCCGTTTCCCCTCCCCCCAGGCAACCCCTGGACCTGCGGAGGGGGCTTCTAACCACTCCTCAGCCAGCCCCCCCCCCACTTTCTAAGGAACCCTGAAAGTCCTGGAGGGCCCAGGGGAGCTGCTGTGCGGCCTCCAAACCTATAATTCGGTTTTCAAACCCACAAGCAGGGAGGTCTTTGGGGGCCAGAGGGAGCCAACTTCGTGCCGCCCCACCCTGTCCAAGCGTGGGTACACACTCACACACACACACACACACACACACACACACATACATACACAAGCTGACATACACACACACGCTGTCATACAAACTCACACACTCTTAACAGCTTTAGTGAGACATAATTTACATATCGTAAAGTTCACCCGTTTAAAACGTAGGATCCAATGGTTTTGAGTATATTTACAGTTGTGCAATCATCATCATAATCTAATTTTAGAACATTTCCGTCATCCCCCAAAGAAATCTTGAATCATTAGCAATCACTCCCCGTTCCTCCCACCCCCCCCGCCACCCTCCCCATTGCCCAGCCCTAAGCAAACCACTCATCTACTTTCTGTCTCTATAGACTTGCCTATTCTGGACATTTCATATAAATAGGAAGCACACAGTATGTAATCTTTTGTAACTGGATTCCTTCAGCAAGCATAGTGTTTTCAAGGCTCATCCACATTATAGCATGTATCGGCACGTCATTCTTTTTTATGGCCAAATAATGTTCCATTGTATGAAGATACCATATTTTGTTCACTCATTCATCAGTTGATGGACATTTGGGGTGTTTCCACTTTGGGGCTTATGAATAATGCTGCTATGAATATTCCTATATGTGTTCTTGTGTTCATGTATGTTCACTTCTCTTGGATTTGTACCAAGGAGTGGAAAGGGACCAGTCCCCTCACCAGCCACAGCACAGAGAAGTGGGGACACGGCGCGGCTCCAAGCAGGGGTGGGGCTGTGGGAAACTCATTAACACTCTTTAATGAGCAATTAGCTACAGGGCTGAGCGCCTTAACTGTCCAGAAGCTGCCTCCCCCTCGCAGCTGGGGGCCCAGCACAAAGCGCGGAGGGAGTATTTAGTGCGACTGAGGCCTCCTTCCTCCTTCCCTAAACACAGTCGACAGACAGAGCTCCCAGGGGCCAGAGCCCTGGGCTGAGGGTGGGGATAGCGGATCACATCCACTTCTCCCCCTCCCTCCATCCCCACTGCCCTGGATTACAGCTGCAACAGCATCCTCAGCTGCTCTGTGGACGGCCGGCAAGGGCCCTGCTAGCCCGAGAAGCTCCTTCCCAGAACTGGGGACCTGCCTCGGTCACGGGCCAGTCCATGCCAGAGGAGGGGGTTGGGTCATCCCCTCTCTCGCTTCCCCGTTCAGCCGGCAACTCCGATCCACGGCCTGTACAACAGCTCTGGGTCCTGTCTCCTCCACGGGACCCCTGGGCCTCTGGTCCCTCCTGGAGCCGGATCCTTGCCACCTCCCCCACATCCAAGTCCCTGTCTCCTAGCTCTGCTCCCACCTGCTGGGCCTCCAACAGGGTCCTGCCCGGGAAGCCCCTTCCCAGAACTGGGGACCTGCCTCGGTCACGGGCCAGTCCATGCCAGAGGAGGGGGTTGGGTCATCCCCTCTCTCGCTTCCCCGTTCAGCCGGCAACTCCGATCCACGGCCTGTACAACAGCTCTGGGTCCTGTCTCCTCCACGGGACCCCTGGGCCTCTGGTCCCTCCTGGAGCCGGATCCTTGCCACCTCCCCCACATCCAAGTCCCTGTCTCCTAGCTCTGCTCCCACCTGCTGGGCCTCCAACAGGGTCCTGCCTGCTCTAGTACCATTTGGCCTGAAAGGCTTGGATCAGAGCAATGGGGGATACGAACGAATAAGGCAGACGCCTGCTCTCAGACAGCCAAAGGGATCACAGTCTAGTGAGAGACCACAGACCTTGCCATATGTACAGGAATGAAGTAGGTCGGGGTTTCTGTAAAGTCCAAAGGAGGGATCAGCAAAGACTAGAAAGTTCAAGGGTGATAGAGATACAGTACCGACGTGATGGAGTGTAGATCTTTAACCAGGACAACAATCTTACAAGGTTGTCTCTATTACACCCGGTTCACAAGGGAAGGTCACGCTCTCCCCCAAGCCGCCTGTGGGGAAAGTTTGGTGGCCTGGCTGGGTTGGGGGCGGGTGGGAAGGGACACAGCCACGTTTGGCGTGGAGAGGTGGAGCACGTTCTGCGGGTCAGGGCACGTTGGGGGTGGGAGGGCTCCCGGGACGTTAGCCACGGTGCGCGCACACAGCCGTGACCAGGTCCGGTCTGACCCGCTGACTCTGCTCCGAAAGGGAGGAAGGGCTGCCCCCGAGCTGCTATTTAGAAGACTCGTTAGGTACCAACCTTCTCCTCCATGAGGAGCTAAGCCTTCAGGAGCTGTGATCCTACACTCAGCCCAGGCTTGGTCTTAGAGGGCTGAATTGCCAGAGGGCAGACGCTCCCTCCTGGGATCTTTTGGAGCAAAACTAACCGCAGCTGCCCGCAGTCCTTTGGCCCGGCCAAACCAGGGCCAGTCGCCACCCAGCGTCCGTCTCTGTTCTCCTTAGCACAAGCGAGAGCCGCCCAGAGCCTCCTGAGGCCTCTGGGACATCTTCCCATCTTTACCCTCTCGCCTCATCCGCCAAAAATCCGCTGGGTCTGCCCCCTCGCTGGGTCTGCTGGGTGGTCCTTCAATCTCATGAGGGTAGATTTTCTGGTGAAGATGAGACGATGGCCTTCTCCTTCCCCGCCCCCCGCCACGCAAGCCCACCCAACTGGACCCCTCCCCACGGCACCGGGACCCAGATCACCACCCTGCAGTTGCACTCAAACCACGGGAGACAAGCAGAGCGAAGTGGGAGAGGAGACGGGAATAATGACCTATGCTGCGGGAGGAGAAAGGGCACTGGAGTGAGAATTCTAGGTCCTGAGTTGGAGCCCCTGCCCTGTTAGGGGTCATCTAGTCGTTCACATTCGAGATGTCTCTTGAGCCCCCTCCGTGTGCCAGGCTGCGTGCTGGGCATCCGGAGTGAAGGCGGTAGGCCAGGTGCCTGCCCTGGGGAACTTAGCTGCCGCTGACGGGACCCAGAATATAGCAGGAGACCATAAACACTGCAGAGGAGAACAAAGCAGCAGGGGAAGGGGGGGCAGAAGGCACTGGAATGGGGACCGCTATTTTATGTGATGAGGTTAAGGCCTCGCTGGAGGTGATGGCGCCCTAGCCCTAGGGAGGGAGGGACCTGGCGGGCAGGTAGTTGTCTAGAGGCAGAGGCAGTAGCAGCGGGGGAGGCCCTGGGGTCCAGCCTGTCGGGTGAGCTTGAGGTGCAGAAGAAGGGCGGCGTGACTGGGGAGTGGTGGGGGGTGGGGTCACGGGGATGCCTCCCTTTGGGGCCTCAGTTTCCTCATCTGTTAAAAGTGGGTGGGGGGAGTCCCTGGCGGTCCAGTGGTTAGGACTCCACGCTTCCCTTGCAAGGGGCACGGGTTCGACCCCTGGCCGGGGAACTAAGACCAAAAAAAAAGAAAAAGTGGGGGGACAGGGCAGTTTGTAAAGTGCACTCTGAGTTTACAACTCTATGATCCTTGGGTGTGGGATCCCACAGAGCTGCAGGAGAAGGAAAAGATCAAAAAGCCCAGTGACACGGCCGGGCTCTGAGAGGAGGGGAGCCTTCTGGGCAGAGGGGTGCTGGGTTCAGCATCCGGCCTCACTTCCCTGGGATGGAGAGGCAGTGCAGGGGCTGGAGGAGCCCAGGATCTCCAGCCTGGCTGGTCACCACTGTATCAGTCAAGCTTCTCCAGAGAGAGAGAACCAATAGGAGATGTATGTGGCTGTGTCCTTATATAAATATACAAAGAAATTCTTTCTTTCTTTCTTCTTCTTCTTATTATTATTTTTGGCCTCATCACGTGGCTTGCGGGATCTTAGTTCCCCGACCAGGGATCAAACCCGGGCCATGGCAGTGAAAGTGCCGAATCCTAACCACTGGACCACCAGGGAATTCCAAGAAATAATTTCTTTATAACGAAATTTATTTTAAGGAAATGGCTCATGTGATTGTGGGGACTGGCAAATCCAAAATCTGTAGGACCAGCCAGCAGGCCAGAGAGTCAGGCAGAAACTGATGCTGCAGTCTTAAGGCAGAACTTCTCTGGGAAACCTCGGGTTTTGCTCTCCGGGCCTTCAACTGATTGGGTGAGGCCCACCCATGTTAGCAGAGGTCGTCTCCTTTATTTAAAGTCAACTGACTGTAGATGGTAACCACATTTACAAGATACCTCTGCAGCAGCACCTAGCTTAGTGATTGATTAAGTCACCGAGGGCTATAGTCTGACACATAAAACTAATCATCACAGTCACTACCCACTACCCCAGAGGTAGCGAGAGGTCCTGGGCCCCGGTCCTGAAGATGCTAATTCATCAGGTCAGCAGGGGCCTGGGAATTGTTTACAAGGTATGCGGGCAATTCTCATGTTCATCGGGGTTGGGAACCAGTGGACCAGATGACCCCTGCACTGTGGGCCTATTCATTGCAAAAGAGACGCCGTGGCTTGGCGTGCAGTTGGTGCCAGGAAACACTGATCTCTCTGTCCTCTTGGACTCAGCCGTCTAGGCTGGGGCGGCTGAGCCTGTGGCAGCTTCACATCCCACAGTCCATGCAGCAAGTCCCATGGGAGTTAGCGGCCTGTCTGATAACTGAGTAGATGTGGGCTGCTCCAGAAAGCGCCGGCATTGCCCGCCCAGCTGAGCGCCCCTCTGGCTTCTGCAAACAGGTGGGGTGTAAGTGGGGGGGTCCCCTGTTGTGCTGTGCAGGGCCCCGAGGCCGGGAAGGGGACACAGAGAGGGCCCTGAGAGGGAATGTGCCTGAGATGATCCCACGGAGGACCCGCGCTCCAGAGAACTAGGGGGTGAGATGGGATGGGGGAGACACACCTTTATCAGCCAGGCAGGCTGAACTGGAGAATCTGAAACAGTCCAGAAGAGTTCAAGGCCAGCCCAGGAGTGTGCAGAAGGGCCCAGAGGTGTGTGAGGCCCTGTCTCTGAGCCCTCCTTTGTGTCCCGCCTCCCTCAGCGTGGACTAGCCAGAGGAAAGGCTTTTGGAGTGAAGGGGCAGGCGATGAAAGGGCACAGGACTTCACCCTGGCGTGAAAAGAGACTGGGATTGAATTCCACCTCCATTTACCTTCTGGGTGCCTGTTCAGGCTCTCACCTGGAACAAGGGGCAAGGCACGGCTCCCTGACAGGTGGTCATGGAGGTAGATGAGTTCACCCAAGAAGAGAGCAGGGGACACCTCGGCCTCTCAGTAAATGGCCGTCCCCTTCTCCTCGGAAGCGTTGCAAGTGGCAAGATGTCACACCGGCCGCCCCAGACCGCTTAGATTCGTCCAGAGCCCCCAGCCCTAGGCAGGCTGTCGTGTAGATGAAGTCTATGGGCGGAAAGGGCTGGCGGATGGATCATTCCTCGGGTCCCTCCCGTCTCTGCCCGGATCCTCCCCGCGCATTCAGCAGAGGGCTGGCCACCTGAAGACTTTCCTGGACTCCAGGGTGACCCAGTCGCAGTGAGAAGCCCCCAGACCGTGGACCGAGCCGGCCACAGGGCAGACAGCCCCCAGGAGAGGTCAAGGGAGCCCGGGACTGGGCGTGCAGGCCTGCGTGTGGATCTGTGTGGACACACGCCCCCAGAGGCCTGTGCACGCCTGGAGGAGAGGGCCCGGGGCGGGAGCCTGGGCAGCCCCAGGATGATTTGTCATTGCCTAATGAGATTAATGAGCCCCGGGGGCTGGTATGCCGCGGTGCTGGGGCGCTCATTAGACGCAGATGCTCACGGGAACGATGGGGGGGCCTGGGGGCGGGGGAGGTGCGTGCGGCTCGCCCGCCAGGTGGTTTCCATTAATCTGGGGGCGGGGCCGAGGGTACGGCGGCCGGGTTCTGGCCCTCCCCCTCCCCCGCCCCTCGGCGCTGGAGAGGAATGCTGCGCCGCGGCAGAGGGCGCGGGAAGGGAGGCCGGTGGGTCTGGGGACAGCCCTTCTGCTCGCTGTTGTAGGCCCAATGCCTGGCACCGGGTATGTGCTCCATAAATACCTACTGGATGAGATCAGAGACCAGAGGGGCCCGGGGCGTGGCGCTGCGAGGGAGCCTAGGACCGCCTGGGGTTTCCTCCTGGTGCCCACAGTCTCTCCGTTTCCCCTCCCCCCAGGCAACCCCTGGACCTGCGGAGGGGGCTTCTAACCACTCCTCAGCCAGCCCCCCCCCCACTTTCTAAGGAACCCTGAAAGTCCTGGAGGGCCCAGGGGAGCTGCTGTGCGGCCTCCAAACCTATAATTCGGTTTTCAAACCCACAAGCAGGGAGGTCTTTGGGGGCCAGAGGGAGCCAACTTCGTGCCGCCCCACCCTGTCCAAGCGTGGGTACACACTCACACACACACACACACACACACACACACACATACATACACAAGCTGACATACACACACACGCTGTCATACAAACTCACACACTCTTAACAGCTTTAGTGAGACATAATTTACATATCGTAAAGTTCACCCGTTTAAAACGTAGGATCCAATGGTTTTGAGTATATTTACAGTTGTGCAATCATCATCATAATCTAATTTTAGAACATTTCCGTCATCCCCCAAAGAAATCTTGAATCATTAGCAATCACTCCCCGTTCCTCCCACCCCCCCGCCACCCTCCCCATTGCCCAGCCCTAAGCAAACCACTCATCTACTTTCTGTCTCTATAGACTTGCCTATTCTGGACATTTCATATAAATAGGAAGCACACAGTATGTAATCTTTTGTAACTGGATTCCTTCAGCAAGCATAGTGTTTTCAAGGCTCATCCACATTATAGCATGTATCGGCACGTCATTCTTTTTTATGGCCAAATAATGTTCCATTGTATGAAGATACCATATTTTGTTCACTCATTCATCAGTTGATGGACATTTGGGGTGTTTCCACTTTGGGGCTTATGAATAATGCTGCTATGAATATTCCTATATGTGTTCTTGTGTTCATGTATGTTCACTTCTCTTGGATTTGTACCAAGGAGTGGAATTGCTGGGTCATATGGTAACATTAACTGCCAAGCTGTTTTCCAAAGTGGCTGCACTATTTTACACTCCCATCTATAATATATAAGGATTCCAATCTCTGTTTTTTAAATCATAGCCATCTTAGTGGATGTGAAGTGGTCTCTCATTGTGGGTTTGATTTGCATTTCCCTAATGGTGTTGAGCAGCTCTTCATGCATTAATTGGTCATTTGTATATCCTCTTTGAAGAAACGTCTATTCAAATCCCTTGCCCATTTTTTTCAGCTGGGCTATTTGTCTTTTTATTATTGAGTTGTAAGAGTTCTTTATGTATTCTGGATAGAAGTCCCTTATCAGGTATATGATTTGCAAATATCTTCTCCCATCCCAGGGGTTGTCTTTCAACTTTCTTGGTGGTATCCTTTCAAGAGCAAAAGTTTAACCTTTTCAAGTCTAACGTATCAATCTGCTCTTTTTTTTTTGGCTGCGTTGGGTCCTCGTTGCTCCACCCGGGCTTTTTCTAGTTGCGGCGAGCAGGGCCTACTCTTCGTTGTAGTGCGCGGGCTTCTCGTTGCGGTGGCTTCTCTTGTTGCGGAGCACAGGCTCTAGGCGCGTGGGCTTCAGTAGTTGTGGCACACGGGCTCAGTAGTTGGGGTTTGCGGGCTTAGTCGCTCTGCAGCATGTGTGATCTTCCCGGACCAGGGATCGAACCCGTGTCCCCTGCATTGGCAGGCGGATTCTTAACCACTGCACCACCAGGGAAGCCCTCAATCTGCTCTTTTATTGCTTGTGCTTACACACTCAGTCTTACACTTTCAGCTTCCTGAGCTGCTTTTTGCCCAAGAAGGACATAGGACAAGATTTGCTCCCAGGGATCCCCTGCCCCCCAACTTCTGCCATAGGGTGTCCTTCCCCTCCATGTGGACATAGGTACAGGGAGAGGGGTCTATCTTGATCCAGGAGCCTGGTCTGGATTAGGCGAGGGAGTGTAGGGAGGGAGGCTCCACCCATAAGCTGCATTTTCTCCAGGTTCCAAGACCAGAGGTCTGTGGAAGCAGACAGAGGGCAGGAGATTCCACATCATGGAAGCATCTGTGCGTCCTTGCGACCTCACCTAAGGAATGAGGGAATCCAATGAGAAAGTCCAGAGCAGGAGTTTGTAACCTAGGTTCCACGAGCCCCTGAAATCAGATGCACGATATTGGGGGCAGTGCATTCTTCTAGGGCAGGACTCCAGAGCCCTCGTCAGATATTCAAAAGGACGCGCTAAGCAACAAAGGTGCAGAACCACCAACCTATAGGGGCCTCGCGGGTCCACAAAAATATCCAAGTTCTATGGTAGCATTTCCTCCTACCACTAGGGAGGGTACAGCCCCAGAGCTGCGTCCCCCACCTTAGGGACCAGGAGGCCTCAGCTGCCCAGGGGCCAGCCCCCATCGGGCTACCAGCTCAGCCAGGAGCCGCCCCTGGCCTGTGCCCCTGGCCTGTGCCCCTCCGGAGAGGACCCAAGCCTGGTTGGTCCAGGCCAGCAGGCCATCTTTGAGGGCACTCCTTCTGAGGGCTGCCTTGGTCACCCCGGAAGCCTCTCTGCGGGCATGAGACAAGAGGTCAGGACCACCGACACTTGCTGGAAGCTCCCCTTTCAGAAGGCCCTGGCTGGCCCTGGCTGCAGGAAACCCAGGGCAGGAAGGGGCTGGGCCCGAGCCGGCAGCCTTGCTCCCATCTGTAGAGCATCAGTGGGGCAGCCGGGCGGGGGTTCTCGAGGGGGGCCAGGGAGGAAATGAGAATAAACATAGTGAGCGGAGAGGGAAGGGGCGGGGGGCTGCAGCCTGGGCCCCTTGGCAGCCCATGAAGGGAAGTGACACAATGAGGAATGTGTTTCCCTCTGCTCGTCCCCCACACGGGT
>NC_041233.1:90846867-90848844 GCF_002837175.3 Physeter macrocephalus
CTTGTCTTGTTCCTGATCTTAGTGGAAATGGTTTCAGTTTTTCATCGTTGAGGATGATGTTGGCTGTGGGTTTGTCATATATGGCCTTTATCATGTTGAGAAAAGTTCCCTCTATGCTTACTTTCTGCAGGGTTTTTATCATAAATGGGTGTTGAATTTTGTCAAAAGCTTTCTCTGCATCTACTGAGATGATCATATGGTTTTTCTCCTTCAGTTTGTTGATATGGTGTATCACGTTGATTGATTTGCGTATATTGAAGAATCCTTGCATTCCTGGAATAAACCCCACTTGATCATGGTGTATGATCCTTTCAATGTGCTGTTGGATTCTGTTTGCTAGTATTTTGTTGAGGATTTTTGCATCTATGTTCATCAGTGACATTGGCCTGTAGTTTTCTTTCTTTGTGACGTCTTTGTCTGATTTTGGTATCAGGGTTATGGTGGCCTCATAGAATGAGTTTGGGAGTGCTCCTCCCTCTGCTATCTTTTGAAAGAGTTTGAGAAGGATAGGTGTTAGCTCTTCTCTAAATGTTTGATAGAACTCGCCTGTGAAGCCATCTGGTCCTGGGCTTTTGTTTGTTGGAAGATTTTTAATCACAGTTTCAATTTCAGTGCTTGTGATTGGTCTGTTCATATTTTCTATTTCTTCCTGGTTCAGTCTCGGCAGCTTGTGCATTTCTAAGAATTTGTCCATTTCTGCCAGGTTGTCCATTTTATTGGCATACAGTTGCTTGTAGTAATCTCTAATAATCTTTTGTATTTCTGCAGTGTCAGTTGTTACATCTCCTTTTTCATTTCTAATTCTATTGATTTGAGTCTTCTCCCTTTTATTCTTGATGAGTCTGGCTAATGGTTTATCAATTTTATTTATCTTCTCAAAGAACCAGCTTTTAGTTTTATTGATCTTTGCTATTGTTTCCTTCATTTCTTTTTCATTTATTTCTGATCTGATCTTTATGATTTCTTTCCTTCTGCTAAATTTGGGGTTCTTTTGTTCTTCTTTCTCTAATTGCTTTAGGTGCAAAGTTAGGTTGTTTATACGAGATGTTTCCTGTTTCTTAAGGTAGGATTGTATTGCTATAAACTTCCCTCTTAGAACTGCTTTTGCTGCATCCCATAGGTTTTGGGTCGTCGTGTCTCCATTGTCATTTGTTTCTAAGTATTTTTTGATTTCCTCTTTGATTTCTTCAGTGATCACTTCGTTATTAAGTAGTGTATTGTTTAGCCTCCATGTGTTTGTATTTTTTACAGATCTTTTCCTGTAATTGATATCTAGTCTCATAGCGTTGTGGTCAGAAAAGATACTTGATATGATTTCAATTTTCTTAAATTTGCCAAGGCTAGATTTGTGACCCAATATATGATCTATCCTGGAGAATGTTCCATGAGCACTTGAGAAAAATGTGTATTCTGTTGTTTTTGGATGGAATGTCCTATAAATATCAATTAAGTCCATCTTGTGTAATGTATCATTTAAAGCTTGTGTTTCCTTATTTATTTTCATTTTGGATGATCTGTCCATTGGTGAAAGTGGGGTGTTAAAGTCCCCTACTATGATTGTGTTACTGTCGATTTCCCCTTTTATGGCTGTTAGTATTTGCCTTATGTATTGAGGTGCTCCTATGTTGGGTGCATAAATATTTACAATTGTTATATCTTCTTCATGGATCGAACCCTTGATCATTATATAGTGTCCTTCTTTGTCTCTTGTAATAGTTTTTACTTTAAAGTCTATTTTGTCTGATATGAGAATTGCTACTCCAGCTTTCTTCTGATTTCCATTTGCATGGAATATCTTTTTCCATCCCCTCACTTTCAGTCTGTATGTGTCCCTAGGTCTGAAGTGGGTCTCTTGTAGACAGCATATATATGGGTCTCGTTTTTGTATCCATTCAGCCAGTCTGTGTCTTTTGGTGGGAGCATTTAATCCATTTACATTTAAGGTAATTATCAATATGTATGTTCCTATTACCATTT
>NC_041233.1:90850703-90888908 GCF_002837175.3 Physeter macrocephalus
CAGAGGCGGGGGGGAGGGAGGGGCACGGATGCGGGGCGAGGCTGCGCGGCAGAGGCCGGCGTGACGCTGCACCGGCCCGAGGCGTGCCGGGCGTTCTCCCGGGGAAGCTGTCCCTGGATCACAGACCCTGGCAATGGCGGGCTGCACACGCTCCCGGGAGGGGAGGTGTGGAGAGTGACCTGTGCTCACACACAGGCTTCCTGGTGGCGGCAGCAGCAGCCTTAGTGTCTCATGCCCGTCTCTGGAGTCCGTGCTGATAGCCACGGCTCGCGCCCGTTTCTGGAGCTCCTTTACACGACGCGCTTAATCCCCTCCCCTCGTGCCCCAGGAAGCAAAGAGGGAAGAAAAGGTCTCTTGCCTCTTCGGCAGCTCCAGACTTCTCCCGGACTCCCTCCCGGCCAGCCGGGGCGCACTAGCCCCTTCAGGCTGTGTTCACACCGCCAACCCCAGCCCTCTCCCGGCTTCCGACCGAAGCACGAGCCTCAGCTCCCCGCCCCCGCCCGTCCCGGCGGGTGAGCAGACAAGCCTCTCGGGCTGGTGAGTGCCAGTCGGCACCGACTCTGTACGGGAATCTCTCCGCTTTGCCCTCCGCACCCTGTTGCTGCGCTCTCCTCCGTGGCCCCGAAGCTTCCCCCCCCTCTGCCACCCGCAGTCTCCGCCCGCGAAGGGGCTTCTAGTGTGTGGGAACCTTTCCTCCTTCACAGCTCCCTCCCACGGGTGCAGGTCCCGTCCCTATTCTTTTGTCTCTGGTTATTCTTTTTTCTTTTGCCCTACCCAGGTACGTGGGGGGTTTCTTGCCTTTTGGGAGGTCTGAGGTCTTCTGCCAGCGTTCAGTGGGTGTTCTATAGGAGCAGTTCCACGTGTAGATGTATTTCTGTTGTATCTGTGGGGAGGAAGGTGATCTCTGCGTCTTACTCTTCTGCCATCTTAAGTCTTCCTCCTTCCTTCCTTTATATTCTTAAACGTCGAAGGAAATTTCAGATAGAGGTCAGTAATGTGAAGTGAGTAAAGCAGAGCATTGGACAGGAAGTAACTGGAGAGGTGCTGGGTGCTTCTTTACTGAGGGAGGGGGCCATGTGGGGACCTCGGGGGAAGAGTGTGCCAGGCAGAGGGGATGCAGTGCAAAAGCCCTGGGGTGGAAGAACAAGGTGTGTTACCCTGGATGTGGAAGAACTAGGAGAGCCTATGGTTAGTGTAACTGTAGTTTCAGTCAGAGTCAAAGGCAGCACAATCAAATGTCCACTTAGAGAAGGCATCAGAGGACTTTTGGTAAATTATTTATACTGAAAAATAAGAGAAAACAGTTGTCTCCAACCCTGAAGCTATGTAGTAGAGTAGAGAGAATTCCAAACCGGGAGTCAGGAGACCCCAAGTTATCTGGTCAGATGAGTTAATTTCTTTGAGCCTTCCTTTCCACTTCAGTAAAATCAAAAATGATACCTACTTTGAGGGTTTTGATGAGAATTAAATGTGACAGTGTACATAAAAGTACCAGCATGTTGTTTGGCACATTAGGTGCTCAAACACTGGGAGCTACCACAGTGAGACACACTACACCCCTATGAGAATGGCCCTAATCCAGAGCACTGACACCACCAAATGATGGTGAGGATGTGGAGCAACAGGAACTCCTCTTCACTGCTGGTGAGAATACAGAATGGGACAGCCATTTTGGAAGAGAGTTTGGTAGTTTCTAACAAAACTAAACATACTCTGACCATACAATCGAGGAATCGTGCTCTTCGGTATTTACCCAAAGGAGTTGAAAAGTTATGTCCACAAAAAAACCAGGATGTTTACAGTAGCTTTATTCATAAATGCCAAAACCTGGAAGCAACCAAGATGTCCTTTAGTATGTGAATGATCAATATAAACTCCGGTGCATCCAGACAATGGAATATTACTCAGCACTAAAAAGAAATGAGCTATCAAGCCATGAAAATACATGGAGGAGGCTTAGATGCATATTACCAGGTGAGAGAAAATCTGAAAAGGCAACACACTGTATGATTCCAACTATATGACATTCTGGGACAGAAAAAACTAGGAGGCAGTAAAATGATCAGTGGTTGCCAGGGATTGGGGCAGGGAAGGATGAACATGCAGAGCACAGAGGATTTTTAGGGCAGTGAAACTACTCTGTGGGATACTATAATGATGGATGCATGTCACCATACAATCGAGGAATCGTGCTCTTCGGTATTTACCCAAAGGAGTTGAAAAGTTATGTCCACAAAAAAACCAGGATGTTTACAGTAGCTTTATTATACATTTGTCCAAACCCATGGGGAAATCAAAGAAATCAAAGAAATAGAATGCACAGCACCAAGAGTGAACTGTAGTGTAAACTATGGACTTCGGGTGATAATAACACGTCAGTGTGGATTACCAGCTGTAACACATGTCCCACTCTGGTGGGGTATGTTGATGGTGGGGAAGCTGTGCACGTGCTGGGGCAGAGGGTCAATGGGAAATCTTTGTACCTTCCTCTCAATTTTGCTGTGAACCTAAAACTGCCCTAAAGAAAGTCTCAAAAATTCATAAAAAGCCTGGCCATTATGGGATCTTGGGCAAGTTACTCAAATAAAAGAGAAAACTATCATTTATTGAGTACCAGCCTATGGCAGGCCCTGCGCTGGGCATTGTTTGTGGGTTTTATCTGCTTCCCCATTTGTGCAGCGAGAGGGCAGGACCAGGTGATACCCAAGATCCCTCCAGCTTGGACCATTAAGAGGGGCTGTGGTGAGCCCACCGAGGCAGGGAGATGAAGATCATTCCAAGGAGACTCAGGACAAGAGCGGAACCACAGAGGGCCTGAGACACAGGGCCCTGCAAACATTCCCCAGAAATCCACAGGACACTTTGGGGCCTTTCAGAGATTCCTGGAGCACAGCACTACGTCACGGTGCATGGCGCCGTGTCCTGAGCTGAGATCTGCCTTGTCTGATAATATGGGGCTCCAGGAATTTACTTTTCCATCTCCGTCCACGAAAGCATTAGGACCAGATGGCGAAGATCCAGGGGAATTAGCACCACGAGTGCCCTTCCCTCCCCATGCTGTCACCGCCATGCCATACCCATGTCTTTTTCACCCCAGAGGAAGCAGCTACCGTGAACACCAGTGGGAAGCTTGTTGATGAGGACAGCAGGTGACCTGATGTGCAAGAAGCCTCCTTTAGCTCCAGTGTCCATATTGTTCCATCCTCCTGACATCAAAAATGAGTCTTACATGGACTTCCTACGTGTATGGAATCTAGGCAGACCGTGCCTTTGCAGGGAGATGGCACTGTCAATGACCTGAGGATTCAGAGACCTCGCAAGATCATTTACATTCTTATGAAGTGATTTCTTTCATTTCCCCATGGGCTTGTGGGCATGTGCTGATTTTCAGGCCTTGCCCAGGACAAGAAGCTTTTCTCATACTTGCAACAGTAGAAGTAGCAATGGTCATTGTTCTCATTTTCTGAGCATCTAACGGGTCTCCAGCCCTATGCATATTTAATTCTCACGCATATTATTCTCGTTGAAGCTTCCTACAATAACCATTTGCAGATGAGGAACCTGAGAAGGGGAAGTATTCTGTCCAAGGTCATCAGGCATATAAATATTGGAGCAAAAATTGGAACCCAGGCCTGTCTGAATCCAAAGCCCAAATTCTTTCCGCTGTGCCCTTGCTGCCTCTCAAAATACAATTGAAAGCTTTCACCAGGCTCAAAGCCGTGGAGGTGGGCTTATGTCCCAAGATGTGACAGAGCAAGGAGGAGAAGGCAGAGGCCAAGCTGGCCCTGCAGGAAGACGTTGTGTCAAGTCCCTCATGGGAACGTGCCTCCAGCCGGGAACTTAGCCCCCTGAACTAAGAAACAGAGACCCTGACCTTACTCCCCGAGCAAAATATTTCCTGGGTGTCAAAAACTGTTATTAGTTCAGCCAACTCCAATTAGCCTTCATCTGTCTTTGTCTTTCTTGTTTAGGGCAAGGCCCGGCTGGGGGTCCCAGGAGCTTTCTCACCAGGAGAAATCACCTTCCCTCCTCTGGTCCTGTCCCTTTCTTCCCACAGGAAGTGTCCCGGCTTTATTTCCATAGGAAACCGGGGGGCGGGGCAGGGGGAGGGGGCAGGAAGGAAATTCCTTCACCCCTTCCGCTCTCCCCAAACCCAGGGAAAGTGACGTTTCTCCTCTACCCCAGGCCCCAGGGCTTCTCCCCTGCTCTTTGCTTCCCCAGCTTCCACAAAAGAGGCTGTGGGTGAAGGTTTTTCTATTTAATTTCATTTTTCATCACCTTTACCCCTTTCGGATGGTTCACATCTGAGGGTCTCGGTGGCTTAACTGGCCAATCAGATTTCATTATGAGCCCGAGTAGTCCTTATCATTAAACCTGTAATTTATTTCTTCTGTGTTTCATAAAATATGAAATATTACCATTCTCCAGGAGCTTGAAGAGAGCAGGGATGCTCCATTAAGTCCAACACTGCTCCTCCAGAAGGGGCCGGAATTATATGCCAGACTTTTTTTCTAACAGCTAAGTTTCTACTTGCGGATGCTAACAAAAGAAATAAGCTTTTAATCCAAACATAATTAATATGAATTACCTCTCCAGTACACCCTGGCTTTGCACCATTAAACTTAATTTTTGTTTTGCATGATAATTGTGTTATTATTACCGTTTATAGGAGAACTCAGGGACCCTCACTGCGTTTTCAGTCAAGACTAAAGGGACTGGAAAGGAATTCCCTCCCCTCTGCCAGCCAGGAGGCTGTTGGCCAGCCTTCCTGACCTGTCCCGTGGCTTAGGGAGCCTGGGGTCATGGCGATATAGGCAGTGGGATAGCAGGATAACTCCCCCCAACGGTAAAAGGAAACAGATTCCTACCGACCCCGTGGAGGATTTGCCACCTGGGAGACAGGCTCAGTGGAGGCTGCTAATTATTAGGTTGTCATCGTAACCATAAGTATCAGCAGCAGCATCATGGCCGTCACCATCATCATTATTATCATAATTGTTATCATTGCTCCTAACTGTAATGAGTACCACTCAATTTCTTGGCAGCATGCTCCAGCTACTCTGCTATTGGATATTTCTCCCAAAGATCTAGGGATCCCGGGCTGAATTCTTTAAGTGAAACCCCAGAAAATTGCAGACTGAGCACCAAAGTCCTGGGTTTCATGCAGGTTTCCATTCCAGACTCTGGGCAAGGCCATCTTCCTCCCTGTCTCCCCGCCATGTGCCTCAGTCTCCCTCGCCCACTCTATAAGGAAGATTCCTATTTTTATAAATCTGAGAAGGAAGCTAATACCTTGGGGGCAAGGCAATACATTTACATGTTGTCATCCCATCATTAATCATAGAGTCATTGCATATCTATTAGGGACCAGGTACTATGAGAAATAATGCGTACACACGCACGCGCGCGCACGCACAAACTGACCCCTGCCGTCAAAGAATTTACAATCTCGTTGAGGGAGGAATATAGATGCCCAGATGTTTTTAAAAGGAGAGGAAATAAATAACAGCACAAAACAAGAGTATCAAAGATGGCAAATGGAGCACCTGCCAATGTGAGTATCACTAATGGCTCGAAGGGGTGAGAGACAGCAAAGGTGTCCAGGGAAGACTTAGTGTGGGAACGAGAGCCTGGGCTGGCCTTTGAATGTGGGGCAGGATTTGCAGTGAGTGGTGATGTCATGGAGCTGAAGCAGTGGGCGCAGCCCTGGGTTGGGGGGGGGGGACCACACAGAGCATCGTCCAGGACACTCAGGGAATCAAACTCGCCACGGCGGAGGATCGCCGTGGAGGAGCAGGAAGAGACAGGCTGCAAAGGTCATTCAGAAAAAACAGCGCCCGGGCCAGACCCTCCAAGCGGTGACGAAACCAAGAATGTTGTCACACACAGACGCCACGCCAGGAAATGGTGGCCCTTAATTCTCAACATGCTTTCTTTTCTCAGGGGGTTGGGGGGAGTGGAGCTTTGAAATACTGTTCTTTAAGGACACTGGATCAGCATGATATGGGCCCCGTTTTTCTTGTCAATCCAACAGTTTGGATATTGTATTGCCCGCAGAGAAGTCTTGTTCTCGGGAAGACTTTTCTACGGATGGTCCTTATCAAACTCATCAATGGCACAGGAGCTGTAAATAGGGGACACATTTTAAATTCACATGAAGTATGATTTGACAAACTGGGTACTTGGTGCAAAACAGATCAAATGAAGTTCAGGAGTAGTCAGTGTAAAGTTTTAAACCTATGAGAAGGGGTCGGGGAATGATACCCTTAAATAAGTGGGGAAGAATTTTAGAAATGGAATAAAGGATGAAAGAATAAAATCTCATAGGGATAGACCAGCCCATGCAGAGTGAATAACAAGGTAGATGTGAATTGCAGAAAAGGTCTAATGCTTTGCTGTGTACTGGGACTATGCCCGCCATGTTATGTATCTATTGAAAACAGTAAGTATGAAAGTAAGATGAGAAAGTATGGGTAAAACACCATTGGTCCAGCAGGGGACCATCTAAAGAGACTCTGGACCCAGCCCCAGCTGGCCGTCACATCTTGTTTGGAGCTGAGCAGCTAAAGGGAAATGTGGAAGGAAAAGTGGTAGAAAAGGCTAGAGAGCAAGACCTGTGAAAAGACTTCAAGCCCCAGAATTATTTCATCCAGAGCAGAAAAGTCTAGAAGGAAGGGGATGAGTGGAGCTGAGTTGATTTAACAATGGGCTTCAAGCCAATAAGAGGCTCTTACTCTCAGAGAATGGTGCCCAGCTGATCCTCTCTGTGTCCTCAGTGGAGAAAAGGGCAAGGAACTGGTTTGACTCACTGCAGTAAGGACACGCTAACCCCAAATATGTCGCCTTGGAACAGTTGGCTTTAAAACCCGTGTAGAACAGGTTTCTTTTCTCCTGTTTCCTCACCTCTGTCTCTCCCAACCAGGAGAGCACTGGATTCTAGATGGTGAGTCTCGGCAGCCAGATCTCCCTGAGACCTGCTATCCAAAATGCCCTGGAATACAGAGAATGGAAGTGACCCTGAATGGTCCTTCAGGCCACCGCTCTGCCTCTGGACGTCTCGACCATTTGAAACAGGCCTCTAAACTTAGTCGCTGTGGGCATCGCAACCCACCTATGGTGGGTTCCAAAATACTTTTGGAATATTTTGGGCTTCCCTGGTAGTGCAGTGGTTAAGAATCTGCCTGCCAATGCAGGCGACACGGGTTCGAGCCCTGGTCCGGGAAGATCCCACATGCCGCGGAGCAACTAAGCCCGTGCGCCACAACTACTGAGCCTGCGCTCTAGAGCCCACAAGCCACAACTACTGAGCCCACGTGCCACAACTACTGAGTCCACGTGCCACAACTACTGAAGCCCACGCGCCTAGAGCCCGTGCCCCGCAACAAGAGAAGCCACTGCAATGAGAAGCCCACGCACCGCAACGAAGAGTAGCCCCCACTCACCGCAGCTAGAGAAAACCCGCACTCAGCCAAGAAGTAAAACTCCAAAAATATCAGCACAGAGAGACACGCAATCATGTGCTAACACCTTTTAAAAGAAAAATCTTCAACTAAAGTCAGTGGGGTGGAAGATGGATGAGAAGGAAGATGCAGGATCCTTCTCAGAGGCCATAGGAAGAGCTACATGAGCCAGGTAGCTCCTGGCCCTTGGGGACCAGAACTGGAGACTTATCCTCCCTTTATTCCTCTTGTCTGTATCTTCACATAGTTGTGGATATGACCAGAGGAAGTGAAGGGCCTATGTGGTCCCAGCTTACCAACCCAAGAGGAAAGGGGCCCCCGTCCCTCTCACAGCAGGAGTGGTTTTGTGTCTGAGTTAAATCAGCAGCCGTGAAATCCTGTCTGTTGATGCAGTGTCATCACTGGTCCCTCAGCACCAGGCAGCTCTGGGTATTGATGAAGAATCTGGTTTCTGGAGACAGAGGGCTTGGAACCATGGGCAGGTCACCTAACCTCTTTGTGGCTCCGTTTACTTATCTGTAAAATGGGGACAAGCGTAGTACCTACCTTGTGGAGTTGCTGTGAGAATTAAATAAGTTAATATGTGGAAAAGGCTCTAATCGTGGCTGGCACACCTTTAACTATTAGGGAGGTATTTGCTCATTTTTTTAAGACTGTTTCTTTTTAGTGGTGAAGAACTAGACTGATCCCAGGTCCACATTCACACTATGACTGTCATTGTGCTATAACCAATTGCAGCCATCAGATTCTTTACTTATCAAATATCCCACTGGATTATATGGACATTTTATCCACTACACAGAAAGCACAAACTCCGAATCTTACGTGTCATCAACTGCAGAAATACACAAACTTGCTTGGAGAGAGGCTTTCATACAGTTCTTTAATAAAATATATGCATGTTAAAGGATTTCTGGCAAAGACACACCAAAAAAAAAAAAAAAAAGATTAAAAAAATTCTTTCACAGTCATTGCTACCCTTGTCCCGACTTGCATTTTGTCACTTTTTTTCTTCCCTGTATTCTGATGGACACTTTAATGTAATTATAACTGTTCAGTGTGTCACTACTTCCCAAAACTCTGTTCTGCTGAGCCTTAATGCTTGAGGCTGATAATAGATGTTGGTTGGATAAAGGACTCTGGGGTGAAATAAGTTCAAAAAGTAAAAGGTTAAACCACAGAACTTCCCAGAACCCTCGGCATTGATGTGCACGCAGTCCTGAGAGGGGCACAGGATACCAAGCATTTCCCAAATACATTTGACACTGGAGTCACATTCCGAAAGAGACACTTCGCAAAAATGCTACTCTACAACTTTGTATTCTGCTTATCATAAGCATTTCCATATTTTTCTTAAACTTTCTTCACATCCTTTTAAATCACTGCATAATAATCTATTAAGAAGATACGCCTTAGATTCCTTAACCATTCTGCTACAGTCAGACATTTAGGTTAATTTCAACTTTTTGCTAATCTAAATATAGCTGAAACTAACATCTTTTTGCAGTGTAAGTTTTCCAAAACAATGGAAATGTGTTTAGGATTCGTTTCTTAGGACAGATTCCCAGGAGGAGAATTACTGGGTCAAAGGATATTGGTGTTTCAAGTTCACAGTGCAAGGTGCCAATTTGTTTTTCAACAAGCCTGTATCCATTTTCACTACCCAGCAGCGTGTGACAGTGCCCACACGCCACACCCAGAGCAAGGCAACTGGCCAAGATGCTAAAAGTGGGGCTGCCGACACTTACTTTCATCAGCCTTCATTAGCACCACCTCTGGTGACAGCCTTTGAAGCTGTCAGATCTCATGCCAGCCCCTCTCCTCTCTCCGGCTTCTCTCTCTCCTCAAACAGATTCAGACATGCCCCTGCTTGTGCCATTTCTGAGCTACCTGCACAGAATAAAGCCCATCCGAACACCCCTGCCCCCTGACACTAAGGAGGCATCAAAGAGGTTCTCCTCCCAGTAGGTAAATGTTTAACAATCAGCTCTCCAGGGGGGAAAAAGCCCTGACTGGCAGCATTTGCCGCTTTCTGCAGTGTAAATACTCTCACCATGGTTGATTTCAAGTGAACGACCTCCTGACATGATGTCACTGGGTTTGGAGTTGGGAAGAGATGGACACCGTGGGCTCTTGAGTCAGGAGGGCGGCTCCAGACACCCCTACCCAGCTGCAGTTGCTGGCGCCCTGAGTTGCTCTCTTCTCTCCCCCCAATGACTCCTCACCCATGTCTGGATGCTCCTCCACATCCAACCATAGCCAGCATCCTCCTGAGCTCTGTGCTCACAGCCCCTGAGCTGCAGTGACATCTATGCTCATCCTACACTGGGGCTCCAGCCTGATTCACTGCAGAGGTCCATAGGGTTCAACTGTCAGGGACCCCAGCCCATTGTTACTTACCCCTAAGCCATCAACTCAGGCTGACCGC
Organism: Physeter macrocephalus; assembly: GCF_002837175.3. Taxonomy (NCBI): domain Eukaryota; kingdom Metazoa; phylum Chordata; class Mammalia; order Artiodactyla; family Physeteridae; genus Physeter; species Physeter macrocephalus. The sequence continues at coordinate 90,860,592 of NC_041233.1, forward strand.
ACTGTGCAGCCGTCCCCCAAACCCCATCCTTTGGGCTCTGGACACAGAGTCTTGGACTATCTTTCCTCAAGCCGCACCCATCCCCAGCTCCTTACCTCTCCTCCACTTCCATACTAACCAAGTTCCTGACCTCCTTCTCTGCTTCCAGTTTTCCACCCAGGATTTACTCCATGGATCTGATGACAAATTCAATTTTCACGTTCATGAACCAAATTGGATGAGATTTTAAATCATTCCCTCTCTCTCTCTGGCTGTTGCAGAAACTCCCTCTACCCTCCCACTGGCCTCTACGCCATGAACATGCATTTACCCACTGAGGATAGAATGGTCCCTGAACCCCATGGGAATTCCCTGGTACCCTCCCAGCCCTCCACCCCCAGGTCCTGACACTGTCCACCATGTCCTCAACTGAGTATGGTCAGAGTCTTAACTTCCAGGCTGGAGGCCAGCAGACTTCCAAACTGAACTCTGAGCTGCAACACCTTGCTGTGTGCTCCATCCATCTGACTGGATAACCCATGACTGTCTATTCCAAAATTACAACTGGAAATCACTTCGTCCCCAGCTGCTGCCCAAGCCATGCCAAGAGGGACAAGTGGGGCTGCCATTCCTAAAGCCTCTACAAGAAAACACTCTCCCCACCACAGCGTGCATTTCATCCTCCTGGTGAAAGCCCCCTCTGGCCCTACTGCTTACTCTTCCTCCTGTGGTCCTCCATATGGAAACCCTGACCGTTCTCATATAGCCCCAGCTAGGATGAGTAAGCTAGGCTTGCAGAAGAAGACGGCAAAAGTGAAAAACATAAGAGGAAGAGGAAAAGGGGAAAAAATGAAACGGCAAAATGGAAAGGAACCATAGAAGGTACCAAAGGATGACAGAATGCATTACGTTCTCCAACATTCCATGGGATTTCCAGACCCTAGAAAACATAAATAATGCCTTCTACCTGAAAACAGAGAAATGGATGGATTACTTTGAAGATCACTACCAGGACCCCCATTTCAGCCAACTGCATTGTTACCCCATCCAAACATGCGTATGAAATAGTTAACAGTAATCACCCTGAGATGAAACAGGGAGGGTGCCTGACAGTGTTACAAAGAAGCAGATGGATCCCCATATTTTCTCCAAAGGCAAAATCTATTCTAAGCCTGGATGCAATCTGGAAGTTACTCTTCACCCAAAATGAGTCGAGCTCAAACCCCTTCACCCTATCACAGTACAGGGCACTCTGCTGAATACGAGAGCAGAAAGCAGGGAATAGGCAGTGAGAAACAGAAAGTAGGATCATTCAAATAGAAATCCCATATAAAGTAAAGCCAGTAGTTGGCATTTGGCTGATCATATTGAAGGAAGCACCCTTCCTAAGGGGTCTCGCTGAGAAAGATTCTTAAGTGAACCTGGAGGAATTGCATAAACAGAGAGAGAGGACCTTCTCTGGTTAGTAATAAGGACCTTAATATAAGAAACATGCTATTGCAACCCAAACCACTGGGGGACAAGTACAGCACAAAGCACAGGAGGAGAAAAAAAGAGGGTAACCTGGAAAAAGAAAAATAGAGGGTAAATTATAATAAAAACTATCCTCTCCTCTGCATCCCCAGCCACACATGGTTTGGTTAATTCTTTAATGAGGATGGATTGTAATTAATATCAGAACTACACCGTGTAATCATTGCCTATAATTGAGTTAACCATAGACCAAATCAAAGAGAGTTTGCATTCTATAGTGTGAGTTTTCAATTCATCTTTTTGGGAGTGGGGAGCGTGCTTCATAAGGTCTTTTAATAAAAAGCATCTCCAGGAACAAACATATATCAGATGGCTCTTTGGATATGACATTCACGACAATGATACTCAGAAGTGCCACAGCCCGCAGCTGCATCGCTTACAGACTTTTGCTTTAAACAGATTTATTCCTACCTAGTAGTCCAGCCCAGAGAAGGTGCAGCTACTTGGCTGATCCAAAACCTGACTTAGAGAAGTCCTCTCTTGGTCCTCTGGTTGCTGGGCCCTTGCGTGGGCTCTATGGGCTGTTTCCGTGGGTCCCTGACCCCTCACTTCTAGAGGCTGCAGATCCTCAACCTGTATCTCTCTCGTTCTACTTTCTCCACCACATCCCCAGGGACCTAAAAGCTCTTTTCGCCCCCTTCTTGGCTCTCAAAGTGCAAACCACGAACCATTGATGGTCATAGAGTTCAGCAGAGGAAGAATTACAGGTCTCCAACTGCTCCCGCATGCAAATCGCGTACAGTTCATGGAACTTGGACTTCTACAGGATGCAGTCTTCGCTGGGAGCAGAGGGCAGAGAGATTGAGGTGGTGGGTGGTCTGCAGTGAACTGAGAAGGTTTGGGTTGTGGGGAAGGCTGGCCACATGCTGGAGCCCTTCCTCCACCTCCCAGTTCTTCCCACCAGCCCTGGGAAGCCCTGGCTGCTGTCCCGGAACTGCTGTCCATTCCTCCAGCCGCTGTTTTCTTTGCTGGCACCCCCCTTCCCTCAACCCTACACCTTACTCCCCGGAGGGGCCAGCAGAATCCTTCCCAGGGGCATAGGGCTTTATCAAAGGCAAGGAGACTTCTTTAAAGCCAAATTAATTCATTAATTTAGGAGAGACCTCTAACTCTCCCTTCTTAACTCAACTTCCCTGGACCCTTTCCCTCTTTGCGCTCTAAGTTCCTCCTTCCTTCCCCATCCATCAGACTCACCATCCATTGACCTCTTTGCCCCGAATCCTTCCCTCCCGTCCTGGCCTCCCTGCAGTATGGGGTCCGGGTGGCTGAGGTTCAGAGCTCAGATTCCCGGAAGCTGCTCATCATTATCTAAACGGCAAACCCCTGACCCCGTCCCCTCCAGCTTCATCACCCTCTGGAACAGTCTAAAGTTTAAACCCTTGACCTCCTTCAGGAACCACCAGGCAAGCAGCTAACCATGCCCCCATGCCCCCCGCCAGCTCTAGAGGAAATCAAGAGCCTTAGAGAAAATGCTGGATGCATGGCTCCCCCAGGACCCATGCATCCACCAACCTCTCACCCCTCGGAGCATCCTCTAGCACCACCAGGAGGAATCTACCAGAAAGAGGCAGAAACACCCCCTTCTGCCCCCATCCCCAGCCTCCTGTCCCCTCTGCCAGCTTTCAAAGGCCACCCTTCGACAGAGTGAGTGACACTAAAAACAGCAGCTCTTCCCCTCCCACTCCACCTCCGGTACAGGCTGCTCACTGATAGTAATGGGCCAAGACACTTTTATTATCATTATTAATTAGCACTTTCAAGCAATGGAATTAAATCAATATGGTGGACTGAAACTAATTTTAACAAGCCATTGAGATCAATCATTGGGACTTTTATCTACATAAATGCCACTAAACTCAGCTCGTTAGTGTAACATTAGCTGGAAAGAAAAAGAAGGGAGACTGGCGGGGTTTTAATTAGGAAGACATAAACCGAGCCACAATTTTTCTTCTTTGATTTGCTTTTAATCTCGTCTGCAAAGCTCTTCTGGTGTTGCCTAGGCTGATGTTTAGTCCCAGGCCACTTCCGCGGGAAGGGGAGGGGCGAGTGAGGAGAAGCCAAGGGCAAGCAGAGAGGGATGCTTGGATGGGAGGGTCCCTTTCCCGGCCCTACCCCAGGAGGAGCCTGGGCCTCCCGCTGCAGCCCCTAAATCTGAAGTCTCAGATTCCCATCATCAGCACCGACCACCACTCCCTCTGTGTTCACCTCTGCTTAGCATTTATTCATGTCTGCATTATATGAAAATTATTTATGTCCAATAAATAATTGGATGAGAATGTGGATGGAAAGAAACAGACCAATGCCTCACACAGTTCTAAGCTCGAAGAGCAGTTAATGACTATTCCAACTCGCCATCCTTTTCTTCATCCTTACAACAATTTGAACGGTACTTTATATTTTCAAAGCCCTTTCACGTGTCATCTTATTTTTCATTGACAACCTAACAGAGGAGGAAACTGGCCACAAACAGATACAGTCACTTTCTTAAGGTTGCAAATTACAAAGTTGGGACTCAAATCCAGGTCTTCTCCCATAGCCTACTGTCCTTTCTCTATAAAATATCTCCCTATCTAAAAAACATCAGGCAAAGCCCCCAAAGCCTGCTATTTTGTTTAATTACACTTTACAACTATTTGTAAATTTTGAAGTGTTGGCACATTCTCAAGTCCCTTCCACACCCCACCACTTACTAGTCATGCTAATAGATGCCCTGATTTTTCAAAGCCCTGGATCAGAAAATGAACCCACTTTCTCGACGGTGACTGATAAAGACGGGCCACAACTCTGAGAGCTGGCCACATTTTCTACATCCTTTGGGCCTTTCTGCCAGGTACCTTGCCCCGGGAGTGATCCATCACTACAGCATCTCCTAAAGAACAGGAGGAACAGGCTGTGTTAGGATGGGCCTCAGACACCAAAGGCAGCATCGGGGGTACCTCCCTTTGCCTGACTATTCTTGTGTGCTATGGAGAGCTCTCAAGTCACAGAAGCTTGGGAAAAAACAAGTTTATGTGATAGTCCCAGATCTTGTTGCTATTACACCATGAAGTAGCTAAAACTGAACAGTTTCCTCTCTGGAGACTCACCATACCTGGATCCCCCCAAAAACAGACAGTGGGAAGTGATAGGGTTTGAGGGTAGAATCCATCCCTAACACAGGTTGACCTGTGTTACCCCCTCAGCTCTCTAGTGAACTGTCCATAGTTCCAAGAGCAACCCAGTCATTACTTCTCAGTACCAACTTTCACCTCAGTGCTATACTTTGACCCAGAAACTAAACATTTCAATTGCCCTTGAGATTTCTCACTGAAACAAACTCATTGCCATCCCCTCCCCTCACAGTCTCGCTGACCTTATCAAAAATGTCTTAACTTCCTCACGTTTAATGATGATCCCACCACTCTCAGGGTCTCTCAGACTCAACACCCTGCAGTCGTTTGTAAAATTCCTTCACTGTAGTTCTCCAAATTCAAAGAGTTCTCCATTCAAAATGTAAGTGTAGACTAGGTACTAGGTATAGACATTAGTCAAGACCCTTCACATCTCAGGTTTGGAAATCAACGGCAGTTCCCAGATTGCTTCCTCAACAATGGAGTCCTCCCTAGTTAATCTTTCTAAGTCAGAGGTCAACAAATCTTTTCTGTAAAGGGCAAAATAGCAAATATTTTAGGCTTGGTGGGCCATAGGGTCTCTGATGCAATTACTCAACTATGCTGTTGTGGTACAAAATCAGTCACAGACAAATATAAATGATGGGCATGGCTGTGTTCTAATAAAACTTTATTTACAAGACAGGTGGCAGGCTGGATTTGGCTCACAGGCTGCAGTTTGCCAACCCCTGTTCTGTATTGTTCTTGTATTAATCTTCCTTAAACACCATAGTTCTTGTCATTTTTGCAGTGTTTTGCAGAAGACATGTAATTAGGTCCAGAAATAAGCCTTGAATTCTAGTCTTCTGTAGCAGACACTGTTGATGACCTGTCCCATATTTCCTTACCCCTCTTCTGAGTTGACCTGAAACCTCAGGGGATAGTTGCCAGGAGCACTGATAGCTTCCCTCCTGAGCCCACATCTCTCTGCTTCGCTGCCTGAGTGCTTTCTCTAGTGCCCTGGGAGCTTGTTTAGCTGTTTGCAAAGGACAGAAATGCTGGGCATTTCACACCCTCAAGAGCAACCCACACCGATGGGGGATGTGAATTGTGAATAACTATTATACTTTCTCATCCCTTAGGAAGATAATTCTGAGGTGCATTCTGCATGGATGCACAGAGGGTCTCGGCAGGATTGCAAGCCAGTTGCCCACATCAGTAACCCATTGATTCATGTCTCTTCGTTGGGTTTTCTCCCATTGCTGGCACATTTTGCCCACTCCCTCATTGCTTCCTAGGGTCTGAATTCAGGAAACTAAACTAAGATGTCTTCTGACTCCTAGTCCAGGACTTTAAAAAAAAATGCCCTTCCTAAGAGTCTACAATGGCACTTTTGCTTCTGGCAACATGACAGACTAAGCATTCTAAAATATCTTCTGACCCTAACACTTAGGTACTGGACAAATTATGGCAAACACACTTTTAAATGTATTTATGTGTTTTCAAGAAAGGGAAGTCTCCAAGGGCCACATACATTACTTACACAAACAAACACAGAATAAGCTGAGACGAGAGGGGTAAGTGATGTCCTGAGGGCAAATGCCAAAACCTAGAGTTTTAGAGATTCATGTGGCCTTGATGTGAATGGGAAATGGAAGGCCAGGCCTTGGCCTCCTGCAAGGTTGAGTAGCTAAACTCCATATAAAGCTACATCTTCATTTAAAGGGAAAACTAAAGAAAAATACAGCTTTCTTAGCAAAGGAAATCTACCTCTGTGGTGGCTTTATATATATTTCATATATAAAAATTACTCTTCCTTTAGAATTCATAACCTAAATCTGTTCTCACTGGAAGTCAGGAGTTGAATTCATACTACCCACATGTACGGGAAACCTCAAGCTGGGAAACTGAGTTAAAGTGATCCTAGTTTGGTAGTGCCCTCAATCCAAACAGAAGCAAATACACACAGTCTGGAATAAAATTCCTCAATCTGAACCCCACAGCTTATGTCCAAGTAAACAAGAGCTCAAGTAAAAAGTTATCAAACATAAGGAAAAATGAGCTGCCATAAAGCAGCGTTAGCAGAAATGACAGATAACAAATGTATGCCCCCTAATGAGTTTGATTATTGAGTTATCAGGGAGTAAATGTAATATAACTAATGATGCAATTTTTGAAGTAAAGAGAGACAATTGGGAAAATGAACAAAGTGAAAGAATAGAATCAAAAATAACTAGGAGAATTTTTAAATTAAAATTAAAAATGCAATCATTGAAATTAAAATCTCAAAGGAAAGTTTTAACATCATATTAGGCACCTCTGAAGAATAAATTAATGAAATGAAAGAGAGCTGATGAATTATGCAGAACCTAGCATAGAGAGATAGGAGATGGAAAATATGAATGAAAGGGAGGTCAAGAAACATGAAGGATGAAATTAGAAGGCATAGAGCATGTGTAATTAACGTTATAGAAACAGAAAATGGAAGAGAGACAATATTCAAAGAGATAATGACTAAGAATTTTCCAGAATTTGTGAAAGATATAAATCTATACATAAAGGAAGGACAACTTTACAAAGCAGTACAAATAAAATAAAATGCATGCCTATACACCTTGTAGTGAAACTGCAAAACAGCAAAGACAATGAAAACATCTTTTTAAATATCCAAAAGAAAATACTAATCACCAAAAATGGAAATACATAAAGAAAGAAAGAAGAAAGAAAGAAAGAAAGAAAGAAAGAAAGAAAGAAGAAAGGAAGAAAAAGAAAGAAAGAAAGAAAAAGAAAGAGAGAGAAAGAATTAGAACGGCAGCAGACTCCTCACTTGTGACAATGGAGGTCAGCATATAATGGAATAATATCTTCACTATGCTGGGAGAAAATAACTGTTAACCTTGGACAGTGTATCCAGAAAATTTGTATCTCAAGTTGCTTTCAGATTAAAAAAAAAAAGAAGTATTTTTACTGCCAAGATATCCTCACTAAAGGACTTACTTTAAAAAGTAAAATAATCCTAGGAAAAAGCCTGCAATGAAAAAAGGAATTGTGAGTAATGAAAATGATAGCATGTACATAAAGCTATACAAATAAAATAAAAGTAATAATTTTTTGTGCTTAAAAACAAAAACTAAAATATATGGGCAATCCTGGAGAGGGTGGGGTTGATGGGAGATAAAGCATTCCAAGATTCCCATTCTTGAGGGAAGTGGGGTTAAGATGCTAAAATATTTTTGATTGTTAAGTGTACAAAATAAAATTTAAAGGATAATCTTTAAATGAATATAGAGTGAGTAATTTCCAAAACTAGTAGAGGGAAAACAAAGTTAAGAACAAACAATCCAAAAGAAGGCAAGGAATAAAGAGGTGGTGGGGGAGGAACATAGAAAAAGCGAGATTAATAGCACAAAATGACAAAGTAGAAATTTAGATAGATAGATAAGTTAAAAATCAAATGAAGCTTAATATATATGCAATAAAATTAAACCCAAAGGCAAGGAGAATAATTAATGTAAAATTCCAAATAATGATCACTCTTGGGGAATACCGAAGGTAACTACAGGGAAAGAGAACACAGAAGGGATTCAAAGGTATTGGTTGTGTTCTAATTCTTAAGTGGAATAAACAGTACACAGATTCTGTTTCATTCTTTATACCTTATATAATATAGCACCTTTATACCGTGTGTGTGTTTATATAAATGAAATACTTCATTAAACGTTTTAAAAAATTTTAAAGGATCTATAGTGGCTCTGTATTGCTCCATTAAGAGTAAACTGATCAGCCTGGCATTTTTAAGCCCTTCCTCAGCTGGCTACAACCTCTCTCTCACTCCTACCCAAAGTGGGTTTTTTCCTCTAGTGAGAATTCCTCATTGCCCTCCTTCTATTCTTTACTGCCACTACCAGATAATTTACGTCTCCAAGACTTTGTTCATTCTGTCCTCCTCATCTTTCCTTCTATCTATGATGCAAACTCTACACTTCCTGGAAGAAAAAAAAGAAATAAAGCATTTTCCCCTATCTAAAGCCTTCTTGAGTTTATCCCAGGACACAGGGATCTCTCAATCATGTGAAATAGTTCCAGAACCAATGAACTCCATCTGCCACATGTTCTTGATGTTCAGCGTGAGGGGAAGTCTTGTCTCTTAACTAGCCAGAGAACTCCTTGAGAGCAAAGACAGAGTCTGATGTTTCCTTTTATAACTCACTACGTTTTGGGGAGCACTGAACTCATAAAATGCACTCAGTCAACCTGCACTGAAGAAAGGATAGCATGGGATCAATTCTTAATTCTCATGGAACAGATTTTGTTTGAGAACTGGAAAACTTTTCTGTCCTTGGTTCACTAGTCTTCCTGAGATCCAGTTGTAACCTGTCACACACCCCTTTCTCCTTAAACCACTTTTATATTTAAATCTGTTCCGCTTGGTTCCTGTTAGCTTTTAGCCTAACAGCCCTCATTCAGAACTGTGTGTCCAAGACTCAGGAAAACTCAGGTTCATCCCTCAACAAAAATTTCAAATTACCACACACCATTGATCTTCAAGATTGCCCATGAAAAATAAATCTGTGAATGTCCAGGGAACACTGAATTAAATTAGGCACTCAGGGTCCTCAACTAGTTCTCTACATGATCAGAACACAAACCTAAGTCTCTTGACACTGATTCCCGGCTCTTCTCACTCTCCAACATGCTCATTGATGTTCTTGTAGAATTCACAAGTTCTTTTCTCTTCTGAAGCCTCATAAAGAGGTTCCTGATAAAATAGCAATTAACCAATACCTCTGCCAATAGATAGCTGAGAACTATCTATTGGGATGTTCATTCATTCATCCATTTATTCATTCCACAAATGTTTATTGAGTGCCTACTATGTGACAGGCATTGTCTTCAGCTGTAGGAACATTTGAGTTAAGGGAGTCTTGACAATAAAGTAAGTACGTCCCATATGTTTATGTCAAATGTTGACACATGCTACGGAGAAGAATATAAACGGAAGGGTGTTAGCAGTGTCAGGAGGTCAGGGTGGAAACCTCAGGGCAGACAAAGAAAGTTTCCCTGAGAAGGGGACATTTAAACACCAGCACCCTGAGAATGGAAGCAGGAATAATGAAAGAATGAATGCAAAGTGAGTTGCCAGTAGCTCTTGGATAGCCTTCCAGATCTGATTCCTCGGTCTTTTCCTTGAACCAGGAAGATAATGAGGACAGAGTGCTGGCAAGGCTCTCCTCCAAGGCAAAGAAGTCACAGGGCTGGTGAGACCTGACATTAGCAAGCTGGGGTGGCAGCCAGCAAATCCTGCCTCTAAAGAAGTAAACTACAGACCAGGACTTCCCATTTTTGGGGGGTTGTTTGTTTTTTTGTTTTTGTTTTTTTTTGCGGTACGCGGGCCTCTCACTGCTGTGGCCTCTCCCATTGCGGAGCACAGGCTCCGGACGCGCAGGCTCAGCGGCCATGGCTCACGGGCCCAGCTGCTCCGCGGCATGTGGGATCTTCCCGGATGGGGGCACAAACCCGTGTCCCCTGCATCGGCAGGCGGACTCTCCACCACTGCACCACCAGGGAAGCCCAGGGCTTCCCATTTTCATAGCAGACCTTTAAATCCCTTTGATTCTTTCTCTCTCATATAGGTATCACACATGTGAGCACATGCCCACACATCAGTTCCTAACAATTCTAACAAGACACTCTTTTACTGCTTTTGGAAGCTTTGAGGCAAACTCTTAGGACTTCTGTGATTCCACCAGATTACTTAGGGATCAATCTATCAAGGCCAAAGAACTTCATTGGGAGGTTGAGGGAAGAGCTATTTGAACACAACCAGTGTGAAATCCTACCACTAAAACACACAAACAAAAGCCATGCAGGATAGACCTATGCAATGAGCTCGCAATTCCCAGAGATTAATCAGTTTCTGAAACTCAGCCAGGTCCCTCTGATGCCATTTAGGAAGACTTCAGACACTAATGTGACTGTGATATCCCACCTCTCACCCATCCTCCAAAGCAATGTGGGCTTCCTCCAGTATCTTCTATGGAAAGCATGGGTTTTAGAGTCAGAACTGTGTTCAAATCTCAGCTCTGTGTTTTATAGGAACTTGCTTTTTGGCTTAGTTTTCTTAACTTTTTTTTCTTCACTGTACAATCTTCTCTACCTACTCCATATTCCCAGGGAAAGATCTGGCTTTCTTGAGTATTTTATTCTGTTAGCCTCTTCATGAGACTTCCTAGGGGAATTCTGGAGTAACAGTGGATGGTCCCAAACTGTTTTCTAAGGGCTTTCTGTTTCTCTGTCTCATACAGCCTTTTAAAACCCTGTTATCCCAAGAAATTCAGCTCTGGCTCAATGCATACCATGTTCAGCAAAACAGAAGTTTCGATCTTTCTGCTTCACTATCCCAGCTAATGACTTCCATCCTCAAGGCCATCCCAGTGTCTCAGATGGCTTTAGGGTTCTAGCCATCACGTCTATGTTACAGGCCAGAAGGAGGAAAGGCAGAAGGACAAAAAGGGGACCCTCCAAGTGAGCCAGCTCTTTCCAAGATGGCTTCTCAGAAGTCCCACAAATACCTCTGCTTATATCCCACTGACTAACACTTAGTCACAAGCCCACACATCACTGCGGGAGAGACAAAACTGTGCCTGGTTCAACATGAGAACCCCTTATTAAGGAGTATGTGGAAAATAGATGCTTGGGTGGGCCACCAATTGTCTCTACCGAAGTGCAGGATGCTACCATATATGGACATGGACGTGGGAGGTCACCCACATATGGATCCCAGATTAAATGAGGAGCTCATGCCTTTGCACTTTTGTACCTTTGCACCTGCCTGGAGGCTCTTCTGCCCTTTTTACATGACTCTCCCTTTCTTTGAGACCCAACTGATATGACACTTCGAGAAAAATCTTCCTTACCCACCAGCCACTGCCTCACCCCTCACTTTCTGTTTTTCCTATTGCAGTGCTTTTCACATCCCTTGTAATTCTGTCTTTTTGTTTTTTGGGGTTTTTTTGCAGTATGAGGGCCTCTCACTGCTGTGGCCTCTCCCTTTGCGGAGCACAGGCTCCGGATGCACAGGCTCAGTGGCCACGGCTCACGGGCCCAGCCGCTCTGCGGCATGTGGGATCTTCCCTGACCGGGGCACGAACCCGTGTCCCCTGCATTGGCAGGCAGACTCTCAACCACTGTGCCACCAGGGAAGCCCTGTAATTCTGTCTTTACTGAGCTTGTCAGAGTGAGAGCCAGAATAAGAACACATCCCTGTGCTATACTAAGTGCTAGTCGTTTATTTATTCTTATTATTTCTCTCTTTTTTTCCCTTCATCTTTCTCACAGTCCATTTTCCATATTTTTCTTTTTCCCATTCCCTTGCCTGTTCCTTGGGGCTGCCGGGGGCATTGAAGGAAGGTCATCACTGAGTTCCACTGATGTTCTATAAAGTCAAAGAGTATCCTTTGAATCTATTATATTAAAGCTTCAAAGCCAGAAATGGATTGCTGATGGGCCTGAAAAGTCAACACAGCTCCCAGGCTGTCTTAAGAAATAGTTTATGCTCTAGAAGAATCTGGTCAAACTATGCCATTTCAATGCTCTTGATCCTAAGAAATGACAGAGTTCCCCTTATACTATACCAGGACGAAGAGTGCAGCAAAGTACCAAAAAAAAAAAAAAATGCTGCATCCTTTGCAGAGTGCATGTAGATTTCACATGAGTTGTGGGACTTCTCATGTCATATTGAGATAGCTTTTCTGAATGAGGCCTTCAAGGTCACACCCCCAAGAGATCATCAAGGAATAGGGAAGACTTCAGTCAGGAAACAGCAGTTGGGACACAGGTCTTCTGGGCTTCCATAGGCCCTTCTGGACCCAAAAGTCCCTGATTGTTTTCTTGGCTTCGCATCTTGGAGGTGGCCTATGGCAGGGTGGGGGCAGGGCGGTAAGTTTTTGGATGAGCTTCCCAGGTGATGAGAGCGGGCTGCCAGCATCTCATGAAGAAAAGCCAAAGGGCATGAAGGAAAAATTCTAAGAGCAAAGCCTGAAGCAACAAATGGCAAACCACTTCTTGCAAGGCAGATGACCAAATTTCCTATCAATTTCTACATTTATCCCCCTTTTATTATACTCACTCCTTTCGTAAGTCCTGCTTAAATGTTCCTTACTTATCTTTGTGGGCTTTACAGTATAAAGGGAATGGTCTCAGGTCAATACTTGGCCCAGGGTGTAAAGTAACAGTAGTTGCTTCTTCCTCTTCCCACACCCCCAGGTCGAGGTAGTTGTTGAAATTATTATTGCTGAGGAGACAAGAAGTATTTACTTTTCCTAAGAAAGGTGATATTCTGTAGTATAAGAAAAATAAGACAAAATTGCCTGCCAAAGAAACAACTGGAGTACAATGGAAAACACCTAATATTTCGAGTCACAAAACCTGGGTTTGGACCCCTGTCCTGACACTTCCGGAGTGACCCAGAACCAGCTACTTAACCTTCCTGAGCCTCAGTTTCCTCAACTCTAAAAACGGGAGATAATAAAATCCACTTCACAGTGATGTCATAAAGATTAAATGAGATTTTAAACTGTAAATACAAACAGCATGTCTTGTATTAGAGCAGGTGTCTACAAATGGTTTTTTGAACCTGACTCAGACCCTGGAAGAGCAAATATCAGAACAAAAACTCTTACCTTCCTTTCCTAAAGCTAATATTTCCCCCTCTTTCTAGAATATTCTCTTCTATCCACCCCACAAGTTAACCATATACCTCCTAAATACTTCAAGATATTGACTGGATTTCACAAAACTACCATCAATGCGTTCATATTGAGTACCTGATAACTAAAGCACTCTCCCAAGTATTTGGGGGGTACACAGCCAACCAAGTGAGATTTACTATATTCAGAAGTTACAATTTATTTGGGGAGACAAGACTAAACCACTGGGAAAGAGTCAGCAAACAATAACCCTCATTCCAAGGGTCGGGGAGGTGATGCGGGATTTCAGCCAAATTCCTGAGTATGTCTCTTCCATGTATATATGCAGGAACAGAGAGGAAAACTACAGAGGGTCCATGGGCCCTCTGAGCCCTCTGTAAGATGGATTTATGCCAAAACTTCATTTATCACCTGATCACCAGAAGTTCCCACTTTGACAAATGGATCACAGTCGCATTCGGGGACCCAGTTACTAGTGTCAATTCAGAGCCAATTCAGTTTCTAGTACGTCCCTGAAATGTCTGAAGATTTTCTTTCCCCACAGTGCACAGTAAACTTAGTAAGTGGCCAAAGGCCCCTTTGGGGAAGGCTTGGAGGAATATTTACAGAATGTGGTTGCAGCAGGGTTGCACATCTTCAAGGGGGCCAGCCTCCCCATCAACCAAGGGGCTCAGGCTCTGTGATCTGGCTTATGCCTCGACACTGGGTAAGACACTAAGACTGTCCACTGTGTCCAGTCAAATTAAGTTCCTAGACATCAGATCTAGAGCGCTTTTGTTACATTGAGAAAGTAGTATTTTAGTAGGCTTCCCATCTACTTCATTCCTAAGAACACAGTAATCAATTAGACATGGCCAAAGAGCCCAGAAGGTCATTCTGTTTACTTCTTTGTCCCTCCTGCCATTTACAGTAGTTGTGTCTACCTTGTCTCTAGCAGTTAAGAGCTGCTCCTTGGCCACTCGTTTTCCAGGATCTCTATGGAAACCAGACAGCACATCTAGTAGCTGCATCTCCTCATGTGTATAGAAGAAGCCATCATAATACTTTTCAAATATGTTGGTGCTCAAACCACTAATACGTTTCCCAGCTTCTCTCCTTAAGAAAGGGAAGAAATAAAGGCAACGTCTAGGGTCTCTTGAGGGATAGAGTGGGAATGGGGAGGAAGGGTCTGCAGTTCACATCTGATAAATCCATTCCCATATTCCTATCTCATCAAATATTTGGAGTCAATCTTCCACATGATGCTTCAACATCTCTGAATACAGGCCATTCAAAATTTCAGCCACCAATCAAGTAAACTGATTTTCAGAGCCACTTCTAACATTAGATCCATCATATCTGGTAAGTGCACCTATATAATGAATTTGATTTGATCCAGTTTTATATTCCATTCTCCTTGTCCATCGCATACATGTTCCACCCAGATTTATGCTGATATAAATTAACAACACCTTGCATTTATTTTGGAGTATGAACTATTTTTTTCAGGTCAGACAGAGACAACAGAGATGGGGGCTGGGAGACTTGAGAAGAATAAGCATCTTTTGCAAGGCTAGGTGAGGTTATGACCCGGTCTTAGAAATAAAGGGAAAGCTGATCTTGTTGGCCCTAGAAAAGCAGGCTGCTTCCTCTAACAAGGGAGGCTTAAAGAGACTTGGAAATTCAAATCTCAGTTTCAAACAAATCAACCCAGGTAGAAACTTGGTGGATCCATGACTTCATCTTACATTATAATTCTACAGCCCACACAACTAAATTCTGAGTCTAATTTTCATCAAGATTCACCCTGTACACGGTAAGAGATTCTTCTAGGGCGTTTGTAAAAGCAGAATGGTTTTCTGAACATTTGAGCTGAGAGTCTAACTTTGTCATTGTCTATGTGTGAGTTCTCCAGTGCTCTTGGAAGCAGCTATTCCACATCCGGGTTCTTGTAGTTACCATTATCACCATATTAATCAAGCCTAGTAGCTACTTAATCCCCAAGGCACTGGTGCAGTAAGTGCTTTATCACAACCAGCCATAGGTGACAATTTTATCATATTACCACTGCATGCTATGGATGAGTAGTAACCCATTTGCCATTGGCAAGGACTTCAGCATTGTGTTCAAGGCTAGGAAAAAAAACAAACCAGGCCCAGACATTTTTAAGGGTCCTGTGACCACTTCCATTACCAAATATCATACCAGCCAGTGTCCAATCAGGAAAATAGCCTACAGTAGATATATCAACAGAAAGAAATTAATTGATCATGCAAGTACTGGAGGGCTGATAAAGGAAAAAGAAAACATTGATAATAACTGGAGGAAGCAGCTAACACAGCTCAGGCTGGAGAAGAGGAAAGAGGCTGAGGTTTTCAGAACTAGAAGCTTAAAGTAGGACCCCCAAGAAGCTGGGGCTCATGCTACTGAGAAGAGGGCATACTTGGATGCTGCTGGCTCCTCCTGCATTTGTAAGAGGAACTCAGACAGCTGGGACTTAGACCGCAGGAGAGGTTGGCTGCTGACCTTGCTCAGCTGCTGGTGGTACCTCTGCAGGGTCACAGTGAGGCTGCCTTCAAGGTAAGATGGTCTTGCTGAGCTCTGCTTATAGTACAGAAGTAAATAAGAAAGTGGAAGTCCCTTCTTTCCTCCTGTATCCCAATCTCCTTCCAGAATTCCCTACTGCAGAACTGAACAGGAACCCAGATGACAAAGGGGGAAGGTTGTTTGCAGAATCAAGTCCTAGCACTGGCATCACAGAGCGGAAACTACAAGGGTGGCTTGGAAAGAAAAGGCAGCAGCTTAATAACCAGTACAAATAGAGTTTACTAAAATGGATGCAAGAAAAATAGAAAACCTGTATGTTCTGACGATTAAATAAATTTAAGCAGAAATCAAAAATCTTTCTACAAAGCCTAAAAACCCAGATGGTCTCATCAGCAGGTTTAACCAATTAGTCAAGGAAAAAATAATTCCAATCATACACAACCTCTTCCTAACTCATTATATGAAGCTAGCATAACCTTTATATCAAACTCAACAAGATAGCACACAAGAAAAATTATCCTTCTATTGCATTCATGCACATAGATGCAAACATTCTAAACAAAATACTAGTATAATGAATCAAGCAATATATTAAAAAGGATGATAAATCTTACCAAACTGGATTTATTCCAAGGACACAAAGTTGATTAACTGTTAGAAAGCCAATTAGTGTAATTCAACACAGTAACATATTAAAGAAAACAACATTCAAACATCTCAATAGACAGAGAAAAAAGTACTTGATAAAATTTAATGTCCATTCATAAGGAATAGAAGTAATTTATTTAAAGAGTTTATCTATTTAAAAATATAAATAATATAAAATAGTACTTAAGGGTTGGGCTTTGAAAACTTTCCCTTTGAGATATGAACCAAGTAAAAGATTCTTCCATAACCATTTTTTTTAACATTGTACTAGAGGTGCCAGCCAATACGGTAAGGCAAAACATGGAAATAAAAGGGATATTGAATGGAAAAGAAGAAACTGTAGTGTCATTATATGCAGCTAATAATTGTGTACATAAAAAATCTAGAAGAATCTACAGGTGAATTTTTAGAATTAATTTTTAAAAATTTTAATTCCTCTCTATAGGATCAACATACAAAAATCAATCATAAAAACCACTCTGAGATTAGACAGCCATTTGTATTGGACTAACACTCTCACAGATAATATTTACACAATATTTTTTAAACCAACTACTTGAGGGTACTAGAGGGCAACCAAAAACAATCAGAAACTGAGAGTCAAATTTTATATATATATATATATATATATATGATTTTTTTAAGTTACTTTCCATTTACAGAGAGTCAAATTTTTTATATATATATATATATATATATATATGATTTTTTTAAGTTACTTTCCATTTACAGTTATTACAAAATATTGGCTCTATTCCCCATGTTGTACAGTACGTGGTTGAGCCTATCTTGTACCCAATAGTTTGTACCTCCCACTCCCCCACTCCTATCTTGCCCCTCCCCACCTCCACTGGTAACCACTAGTTTGTTCTCTAAATCTGTGTGTCTGCTTAAAAGAGTCAAATCTTTTTTAAAAAAATAAATTTATTTTAATTCATTTATTTTTGGCTGCGTTGGGTCTTCGTTGCTGTGTGTGGGTTTTTCTCTATTTGCGGCAAGCGGTGGCTACGCTTCATTGTGATGCGCGGGCTTCTCATTGCAGTGGCTTCTCTTGTTGCGCAGCACAGGCTCTAGGTGCACAGGCTTCAGTAGTTGTGGCACACGGGCTTAGTTGCCCTGCAGCATGTGGGAATCTTCCCGGACCAGAGCTCGAACCCGTGTCGCCTGCATTGGCAGGCGGATTCTTAACCACTGTGCCACCAGGGAAGCCGCAAAAGAGCCAAATATTGAAGGAAGGGAACTCCCTTGGGTCTGTTTTTGCCCAAGGATACCCTATTGTCCACAATGCATGAGACATCTAGATGCCAAACAGAAAGCTTCTGACTTACTGGCTTCAGGAGTCAGGAAATGGACTTTCAGAGGAGCTGAATAGTAAGAGGAGAAATCTTAAAAAAGAAAAAGTAAGGTATAAGGAGATCCTCCAAATCTACATATAATTCCACCCAAATCCTTGACCAACCCTTGAATGGCACATGTATGGGAGCGATTCTAAGGAAACCAATGGGGAACAATAGCTGTCAGGCTGAAAGAATGAGCCAAGATTTCAACTCTTGCCTGCTCTGGGGGAAACAGTTTGGATTTTGAGCCCAGCCCAAGTAAACTACTTGCTAGGACAAAAATAAACATTCTTCAAAGGAAGATAACAGAATCCAAAGTCTTTACAATGTATCATCAACAAAGTCTAGTTTACAATTTTTTTTTAATTATTAGATGGGGGGGTGAGAATAAACAAACAAACAAAAAAATGTGACCTATAGTCAAGGAAGAAAAATATTTTCTATATAAACCAATGTCTAGATGACCCAGATGTTAGCATTAGCAGACAAGAACTTAAAGAAACCATTAAAAATATTTTCAAAGTCTTTAAGTAGCTAATGCCATAGTGAAAAAAAAAAGATAGAAATCTAAGTAGAGAAACAGAAACTATAGAAAAGAACCAAATGGAAAATTTTTAATTAAAAATTACAATATCGGAAATAAAAGATGACTAGATAGCCTTAACAGCATACTGGAGATAGGAGAAGATAAGGTCAGTGAGCTTAGTGATAAATCATTAGAAAGCATCCAATCTGAAGGGAAAAAAAGAAAATGTTTTTGAGAAAGGAACAGAACCTCAATAACCTTCAGGACAATATCAAGATGTCTAATATACATGTAATTAGTGTCCCAGAAGGCAAGGAGAGAAAGACTGGGGAAGAATAAATATTTAGAGACATACAGTCAAAAAATTTCCAAATTCATGTGAAAAACAAACTTGTACATCTAAAGAGGTCAGCAAATCCTAGGAAGGATAAATAGAGTGAAAAATTACACAGAGGTAAATTACAGTAAAAATGTTGAAAACTGGTGATAAATAGATAATCTTGAAAGTAATCAAAAGAAAATAATATATTACATACAGAGGGACTTCCCTGGTGGTCCAGTGGTAAACAATCTGCCTTACAATGCAGGGGACACAGGTTCAATCCTTGGTTGGGGAACTAAGATCCCACATGCCGCAGGGCAACTAAGCCTGCGCACCACAACTACTGAGCTCTCAGGCCTCAACTAGAGAGGCTGCATGCCATAAACTACAGAGCCCACGCGCTCTGGAGCCTGCACACCACAACTAGAGAGAAGCCCACGTGCCACAATAAAGAGTCCGCGCACCGCAATGAAAGCTCCCTCATGCCTCAGCAAAGATCCTGCGTGCTGCAACTAAGACCCGATGCAGCTAAAAAATAAAATAATAAAATAAATTTCATATATATGTGTATATATATATATAGTATATATAAATTGTATATATACATTGTATATATATATATACAATGTATATATACACACATATACATTGTATATATATACAATGTATATATACACACATATACATTGTATATATGTATATATATATATATATATATATATATATATACACATATATATGACATACAGACAACTAACAATAGGACTTATGGCTGAGTTTCAAATAAAAAACACTGAAAGCCAGAAGATCATGGAAAGACATCTTTAAAGGTTCAAAATGAAAAAAAATTATCCCAGAATTCTATAACAAATGAAAATATATTTTTGAAAGTGATGGTGATATACAGACATTTTTAGAACAAAAAAAAAACTGAAAAAGAATTAATCAGCAATGAACCTGAACTACAAAAATGCAAAAAGAAGTTCATCAGATTGGAGGGAAATGATAACAGAGGGAAATGTGGATTTACTGGAAAGAAAGAATAAAAAGCACCGAGTGGTTTACTGTGGGCAAATATAAAAGACTATATTTTGTTTCTCTCTTTCAATTTCTTTTGAAGGCATATAATTGTTTCAGAAAAATTATGACACTCTATTGTAAAATTCTTAACATATATAGATGTAATATATAAAACATCAATAGCACAAAGGATTCAAGAGAGAGTTAGTAGACCTGTATTCTTGCAAGATCCTTAAATTTTATGTGAAGTGATAAAATATTAATTCTAAAGATACTCTGATAAGTTGAGGAGGCATTTTGTAATCCTTAGAGAAACCTCTAAAAAATAATGCAAATGGTATATCTTAAGAATCCAAAAGAAATAAAGCTGGGGGAGGGAGTCAGGAAGAAAGGGAAGGAGGAAGGGAATAAAGGAGGGAGAGAGGGAGGGAAGAAGGAAGGAAGGAAGGAAGGAAAGAAGGAAGGAAGGGAGGAAGAAAGGAAGGGAAGAAGGGAGGAAGGAAGGGAGATTTGACTGATTTTCACAAAGGAAAGCAAACAAGGAGAAAAAAAGGAAAGAAAAAGCAGAAGGGATAAATAGAAAACAAGTGTCAAATGGTAGATCTAAATCAAACCATATCAATAATTATATTACACGTTAATTGACTAAACACTCCAATTAAAAAGCAAAGATTGTCAGACTGGATTTTAAAAGCAAGATCCTACTATCTGCTGTGCATAAGAGATGTACTTTAAATCAAAAGACACAGATGGGTTGAAAGTAAGATGACAGAGAAAGATATACCATTGCAAACACCAATCATAAGGAAGCTGAAAAGGCTATGTTACTAACAAACGAATGGATTTCAAGAGAAGAAGCATTACCAGAAATAGAGTGATTTTTCACAATGATTAAAAGATAAATTACCAGGAAGACATGACAATCATAAATCCCTATGCACTTAATACAGAATTTCAAGCTACATGAAGTGAAGACTGACAAAATAAAGAAAGAAGTAGACATAGTCATGATAATTGAAGGTTAATACCATTCCCTAACTGTAGAACAACTAAACAAAATAATAAAAATATGGAAGATCTGAACGACACTATCAAACATCTTCACCTAATTTTCATTTATAGAACACTCCACTCAATGACAGCATAATATTTCAAAGGCCACACAAAACATTCACCAAGATAGACTATATAACAGAGCCAAAAATCAAGGCTCAATACACTTCAAAAAATGATAGGGGGATCTATGCAGCATACTTTCATGTCTACCACAAGAATGTGAATACACTATCATTGGATTGTAACTTAATGCAATAATTTTTGACTATATGTATATGTATATATACACACATACATATTTTAAAATATGTGTGTATTTTATTTGATAAAGCAAACAGGGCAAAATGTAAACAATGGGGAATCTGGTTTAAAGATATATGGGAGTTCTTACAACTTGTCTGTAAGTTTGAAATTATAAAAACAATATTTTGATACCATATATAAAATAGATAAACAACAAGGATTTACTGTATAGCACAGGGAACTATATTCAATATCTTGTAATAACTATAATGGAAAAGAATCAAAAAAGAATAGAGATAGAGAACAAACATATGGACACCAATGGGGAGGGTGGGATGAATTGGGAGATTGGGATTGACATATATACACTACTATGTATAAAATACATAACTAGTGAGAATCTGCTGTAGAGCACAGGGAACTCCACTCAGTGCTCTGTGGTGACCTAAATGGGAAGGAAATCCAAAAAAGAGGGGATATGTGTATACATAGAGCTGATTCACTTTTCTATATAGCAGAAACTAACACAACATTGTAAAGCAACTATACCCCAATTTAAAAAAAAAAAAAAACAGCTCAAACTATAACAAGCGGTGAATACAGGTGCATCATACATTGTTAGTGAATGTAGCTATGGACTCAATGGAGGGCAATCTGGCATTATCCATCAATAGTTGAAATCCCATTTCTAAGAATTTGTCCTAAATATACACATTTGTGTGATGCAAATGTTTGTGAACAAGAATGTGTTTTGAAACATGGCTCCTTAATGGTAAATACAACAAACAAAAAATTTAAAAAACCAGAAAACTAGAAATAACCTAAATGTTAGCCAAGAAAAGAGAAGTTAATATATAACTTTGGGGCTTCCCTGGTGGCGCAGTAGTTGAGAGTCCGCCTGCCGATGCAGGGGACGTGGGTTCGTGCCCCGGTCCAGGAAGATCCCACATGCCGCGGAGTGGCTGGGCCCGTGAGCCATGGCCGCTGATCCTGCGCGTCCGGAGCCTGTGCTCCACAAGGGGAGAGGCCACAACAGTGAGAGGCCCGCGTACAGCCAAAAAAAAAGAAAAAAAAAGAAAAAAAAATATATATATATATAAAACTTTGATGATAGGTATAATGCAATCATTAAAAAGAATGAGAGTTTATACGCTTCCAAGAAATATTAATTGAAAAACATAATCAAGAAGAAAAAGAATATGAAAAAGAATATATATACATGTATAACTGAATCACTCTGCTGTACAGCAGAAAGTAATACAACACTGTAAATCAACTATACTTCAACAAAAGATAAAAAAGAAAAAGAAAAAAGGAATATAGGTGTATACATATATATGTATAACCAGATCACTTTGTTTTACACCTGAAACTAACATAATATTGTAAATCAACTGCACCTCAATAAAAAAATTAACTAAAAACTAAGAAAAAATTTAGAAAGACAGATTTTAAAAGATACAATTTACAACAAAATACCTAAAAATAAGTCTTTATGGGGAGAATTATAAAACTCTGTTAAAAGATATCAAAGAAGACCTAAATAAACAGAGTTATACAATATTCATGAACTATAAGACTCAATATTGTAAAGTTTTAAAAACTCCCCAAAGTTTTTTGTGGGCTTTTTGTTTGTTTGTTTGGAGGGGGGGGGTGTTTTTGGTTTTGTTTTTTGTAGATTTGGTGCTATTGAAATAAAACCTCCAAGAGGATTTTTTTTTTGAACTTGATAAATTGATTCTAAAATTCATATGGAGATGCAAAAGGCCAAGATTAAGCAAAACACTCTAGTAGAGGAATAAAAGGTAGGAGAACCAGCTCTACCAGACAGCAACACATTATAAATCTATAGTAATTAAGATAATATAATAATGCTACAGAAGAGACCTCCATGTATATGGATGCTTGACCTAAGACAGAGGTGCCACTGCAGATCATCGGGCAGGATTTGTCAACAGATGATGTGAGGTAACTGCGTATCCATTTGGAAAAAGTTGAATTGGATCTCTAACTCACACCATACACAAAAACCGAATCAGGAGGGACTAAAGACCTGACTATGAAAAGCAGAACAATAGAGATTTTCAAACAAGATATGGAACCATGGGTCCCAAACTACTCACAAAGATGCCCTAGGACACTGCATCAAACTCACAGTGGTGCCATGGGATATTTACATTTTTGAGGGAAACACAGGTATACTTGACACTGTACAAATGACCAGCTCTGGATGGTTTCAACATTAGATCAAGCTACAGTCCCTTCAGTGGCATCATATCTTTGCCAATCTGGGTTGTCAGCAGTTGCCATAATTAAAAGCAAATGCTCCCTAAACATCAATATGAAACAGGAAACCTTATTCTGAGGTTTGAGAAGTTGTGCAATGCCCAGCAGGCTCACATATCCCCTTAGTAAGTGATTGCAATTATTTAAAAATGAAAAATACATTATTTTTTATTTATATGTGTATTCTCTTTTCAAATGACTACAAAGTAGCTAGAATATAAACGCTTGGTAAGTTGTTTGGACCTAACTACCTAATAAATGGAAGTGTTGGGCATTCTTTTGACTTAAGCATACCATGAAAAAGTAACTGAGACATTAAAATGAACCATGAACCGAGAAAGTTCAGAATTTCTGATATAGAATAAAATGTGACCTCAGAGTAGAAAAGAATTTCTTAAGTGGGAGCCATAAAGCACTAATCATAAAGGAAATAAAACATAAATTCAAATCCCTTAACATTAAGGACTTCTATTCATCAAATGACACCATAACGATACTGAAAAGGCAGGTCACAGAGTGGGGGGAGATATAAATAATGAATAAACCTAACAAAAGACACCCTCCAGAATATATAAAAATTCCTACAGATCAATAAGATAAAGACAACTTTATAGAAAAATAGGCAAAAGGCTATTCACAAAATAGGAAAGTCATATGGCAAACAAACTTATGAAAAAGTGCACATTCTCACTAGAAATCAGCAAAATACAAACTAATGCACAATGAGAAGATAAAACTATAAAGCCTCGAGAAGAAAACATAAGAAAAATCTTTGTGATTTCGGGGAGGCAAAAAAATACTTTAGATAGGGTACAAAAAGCTCAAACTATTAAAAAATTGATAAACTGGACTTCATCAAAATTAAAAGCTTCTCTCCAAAAGATACTCTTAAGAAAATAAAATATTAGCCATGGACTGGGAGAAAGTATTTGCAAAACACATATCTGTTAAGAATCTGTCCAGAATATACAAACAACACTTAACAACTCCACTGTAAGAAAACAACTAAATTTTTTTTAATAAGTAAGAGATTTAAATAGAAGCTTTACCAAAGTCAACATAGAAATGACCAATAAGCATGTTAAAAGATGCTCACCATCATTGGTCACCATGGAAATATAAATTAAAATACAATATCATCACACACACTAGAATAGCTCAGATTAAAAGGACAGAATATACCAAGTGTTGGCGAGGGTGGGAAGCAACCAGAACTCTCACAGACCACTGGTATGTAAAGTGTATAACGGAAAAACCACTTTGCAAAACTCCTTGGTGTTTCTTCTAAAGTCAAAATTATACCTACCCTACGACCCAGCAGTGCCACTCCTACATATTTGTCCAAGAGAAATAAAAGCCTACATCCACAAAAAGACTTGTACTAATACATCTCAAGAGCTTTATTCATAATTGCCCAAAACCAGAAACATTCCAAACGCCCTTCAGCAGGAGAATGGATCAATTGGGATATATTCCTATAACAGAATACTATGCAGCAGTAAAAAGGAACAAACTACTGATATATCCAATAGCACGATGCATCTCAAAAGCATTCTGCTAAGTAAAAGAAGCCAGACACAAAAAGAGTCTTTTCCGGATGATTCCATGTACTGAATATCTGGAAAAGGCAAACTTATAATGACAGAAACAGATGAGTGATGGGGTGGGTGATGGGGTGAAGAACTGAACACAGAGGGGCCTGAGGGAACTTTGGAGTGGTGGAAACGCTCTACGTCTTGGTTGTGAATACATGACGTTATACAGTTGTCAACAGTCATCCAACTGTACACTTCACAAGGAGGAACTTTATTGTATGTAGATTACACCTCAATAAATCTGATTTCTGAAATTTTAACAGAGGAAACGCACGCCACAAGCACACTGAGAGATCCTTAAGCGACCAGATTGGCAAAATTTTAAGTCTGCCGATAGGAAATGCTGGCAAGGAGGAAGAGCTGTAGGCGCACTCACAGACAGGGTGCTCCGGAAGCTGCTCTGAGCTGGAGCCTGGTGTGGCAGGCGTTTATAAGGGACCAGCCTCTAACACAGGGCTGTGGAACCCATCAGCCTGGCCACGCCTTTGGTCCCCACCCAATGGTGGTCAGATCCCGGTGGTCCTGGGAGGGTGTGTTCTAGGGCAAGGACAGTTCTGTGTGGGGCTGACACCAAAGTGGCTGAGCTGGGCAGAAAGAATTTCTGGAAGGGGGATGCCTGCAACCCACCTTTGAGTCCCCCACAGGAACAAGCGCACCTCTTGATTGTGTTGTGACCTAAGACGATCATTTTGGACACTAGTTGGGTAAAGTTGGAGATGTGCCCGCCCTGTGATGCAGCATTCCACTTCTAGGTCAGTATCCCAGTGACACACATACCCGTGTGTCCTGAGATAAATGCCCATTGCTGCCCTGTTTGTTTGTGATGGCCCCAAACCAGAAACAACTCAAGAGTTTGTCCTTGACAGAACAAACAAGTAAATTACAGTATATCCATATACTGGCATCATCAGTAAATGATTGTAGATCAATAAAATTATATCCATAGATACATATAAAATGGATACAACCTATATATCAAGAAAAATGAACAAGCAACAAAAGTCACACGGGTGAATCTCATCAACATAATGAAGGCGCAAAAGAGTACACACAGTCTGATTTCCTCCATGTCAAGATTTCAAGTTGGCAAAACTAAACCCTAGGGTTTGGGAATAAATAAATGAATAAATTATAATTCTATGACAAAAAGGGAGGAGATGGTTTTCGCAGAAGTCAGGGTAGTTACTCTAGAGGGAGAGCGAGTTCTGATTAGGGTGGCAGCACCAGGGACAGTAACCCAAGTTTCAGCCATCTGTGGGTGTTCGCTTGATAATTCTTAATCAAGCTGAATGTATGTGCAGGGTACTTCTCTTTTTACTTGCTCTATTTTGCAATAAAAACAAGGGGAAATGGCACGCACATAATGGTCCATGGAACTGGGCAAGTTTGGCCTGAAAACGAGAGAAGGCTTAGGGGTCATGCAAAGGTCACCAAGGATCTAAAATGCTGTCCCACTGAGCCCAGAAATAAGTTCAGCCATTCCCTGGGCCCGTGCAATCCCAGACCCAGCATGAGTAATCTGGAACAGAGGGTGGACCAGGTGACATCAACTTCTCTTCCAGCTCTGAGGTCAAAGGTAGAAAGAACTAGGCCTTGGTAGGGAACTGGGAGGAGCACAGGCTGCCGGAAGCCAGGAAGCCATTCCGCATAAAGGAACAGAGGATGAATGAGCACATGTTTGTTTTTAAAATAAATGTCAGTTCGTGGACTCTCACCATGTGAGCTGACTTAGTCTGCCATTTCTACTTGGGGAAACGCCTGCTTTTACACAGAGTGCCGTTGCCAGCTGAACCTGTTCTGCCTGTGTCCCTCCAAGCTCGAGGTCCTGGGAGAGGCCCAACGCCTCCCTCCAAAGGTGAATAGCACTGGGGCTGCCCAAGGTGGTTCCAGGTGCCCTGAGCCCATCAGGGACCATGCAAGGCCTTGTCTTCTGAGCACTTCCCCATGCTGATCACCATCCAGGAAGATGCAGTGCAGGGAGACCCAGGCAAGGGATACAAATACCGCTGCTGTAATAGGAAAGACCAAATCTGACTCCATACTGGATCTGTTTCTTTTACTTGAACCTTTGTGTTCTATTGCTTTTGCTACAAGAATGTTGCTAATAACCTGAAACATACAAGACAGCCCATTCTCAAGGCTCTGACCTTTAAAGGTATAACACTTTTCCGTTCATATAGAGATTAAAAAGTTGCAGAACAGAGAATAACATTTGTCTTGTTGGAGGTTTACAGGAATTTCAGTGACCCAACCTCCTTCCACAGCTGCAAGAACAAAGGATTCTGACACCAAGAAGTCTGCAACAAACAACCGCACCCCCCTTCCCTTTTTGCATAAAAGAAGCCTGAATTCTGACTCGAGTAGGATGGCTCTTTGGGACACTAGTCAAACATCTTCTTGGTCTGCTTGCTTTCTGAATAAAGCCACTGTTCCTTGCCCTAAGGACTCATCTCTCCATTTATTGTCCTGTCGTGCAGCAAGCAGTACGAGCTTGGGCTCGATAACACCACCACTGATCATGATGACCAGCACTGGCTGTGTGTTTTGCCTGCATTTTCTCATTTAAATAATCAAGCTCTGTTATGCCTTCAACCCACACTGCCATATTCACCATGACTCAGAAGATGGACCCACCCACATTTCCCATAGCAATCAGGAGTGGTCTGGCAGAAAGTGAGCACACACCAGTTTGGACCATCCTTAGGGTGGGGGTGATATGGTCCTTATTCTGGACTAAGAGGGGCAGCCCACTGTCTGCCACTGCCAACTCCTCTCATTTCCTTGGCTGCCATCTGCTTCACTTGTCAATAATAACCTTCCCCGCTGCCCACCATATCATAACCAACAGTAAGGCAGCACCTCCTGGGGGTGAGATAAAGAACTAGAAGCTTCTCATGCATATTTCACTTATTCATCCTACCACTGTTTTACTGGTGAGCAAACCAAAGCTCAGAGTGGTGAAGTAACCTAGACAAGGTCACACAGCTAGTAAAGAGCAGGCGAGTTCAAATGACCTTATAGCCCCAGTGCTTCACTATATACTGAGTTCCCCTCCAACCACCCACTCCTACTCCATACCCTTCCTATATGGGGAAACTGACTTCCCATGTCCTCCAGCAAAGGCCCACCCAACCTTCCAAGTCTAAGTTCTTATCTTGGTTATTAATTGTCATCACCCTCCCTGACTTCTTTAATAAAACCAAGAGCTGTTCTCCATCGCACCCTGGAAGAAATATCTCCTACCCATTAAAAAATGGGGGCTTCCCTGGTGGCGCAGCGGTTGAGAGTCCGCCTGCTGATGCAGGGGACACGGGTTCATACCCTGGTCCGGGAAGATCCCACATGCCGCGGAGCAGCTGGGCCCGTGAGCCATAGCCGCTGAGCCTGCGCGTCCGGAGCCTGTGCTCCGCAACGGGAGAGGCCACAACGGTGAGAGGCCCGCGTACCAC
>NC_041233.1:90889116-90921337 GCF_002837175.3 Physeter macrocephalus
GACAGAGGTGCCACTGCAGATCATCGGGCAGGATTTGTCAACAGATGATGTGAGGTAACTGCGTATCCATTTGGAAAAAGTTGAATTGGATCTCTAACTCACACCATACACAAAAACCGAATCAGGAGGGACTAAAGACCTGACTATGAAAAGCAGAACAATAGAGATTTTCAAACAAGATATGGAACCATGGGTCCCAAACTACTCACAAAGATGCCCTAGGACACTGCATCAAACTCACAGTGGTGCCATGGGATATTTACATTTTTGAGGGAAACACAGGTATACTTGACACTGTACAAATGACCAGCTCTGGATGGTTTCAACATTAGATCAAGCTACAGTCCCTTCAGTGGCATCATATCTTTGCCAATCTGGGTTGTCAGCAGTTGCCATAATTAAAAGCAAATGCTCCCTAAACATCAATATGAAACAGGAAACCTTATTCTGAGGTTTGAGAAGTTGTGCAATGCCCAGCAGGCTCACATATCCCCTTAGTAAGTGATTGCAATTATTTAAAAATGAAAAATACATTATTTTTTATTTATATGTGTATTCTCTTTTCAAATGACTACAAAGTAGCTAGAATATAAACGCTTGGTAAGTTGTTTGGACCTAACTACCTAATAAATGGAAGTGTTGGGCATTCTTTTGACTTAAGCATACCATGAAAAAGTAACTGAGACATTAAAATGAACCATGAACCGAGAAAGTTCAGAATTTCTGATATAGAATAAAATGTGACCTCAGAGTAGAAAAGAATTTCTTAAGTGGGAGCCATAAAGCACTAATCATAAAGGAAATAAAACATAAATTCAAATCCCTTAACATTAAGGACTTCTATTCATCAAATGACACCATAACGATACTGAAAAGGCAGGTCACAGAGTGGGGGGAGATATAAATAATGAATAAACCTAACAAAAGACACCCTCCAGAATATATAAAAATTCCTACAGATCAATAAGATAAAGACAACTTTATAGAAAAATAGGCAAAAGGCTATTCACAAAATAGGAAAGTCATATGGCAAACAAACTTATGAAAAAGTGCACATTCTCACTAGAAATCAGCAAAATACAAACTAATGCACAATGAGAAGATAAAACTATAAAGCCTCGAGAAGAAAACATAAGAAAAATCTTTGTGATTTCGGGGAGGCAAAAAAATATTTTAGATAGGGTACAAAAAGCTCAAACTATTAAAAAATTGATAAACTGGACTTCATCAAAATTAAAAGCTTCTCTCCAAAAGATACTCTTAAGAAAATAAAATATTAGCCATGGACTGGGAGAAAGTATTTGCAAAACACATATCTGTTAAGAATCTGTCCAGAATATACAAACAACACTTAACAACTCCACTGTAAGAAAACAACTAAATTTTTTTTAATAAGTAAGAGATTTAAATAGAAGCTTTACCAAAGTCAACATAGAAATGACCAATAAGCATGTTAAAAGATGCTCACCATCATTGGTCACCATGGAAATATAAATTAAAATACAATATCATCACACACACTAGAATAGCTCAGATTAAAAGGACAGAATATACCAAGTGTTGGCGAGGGTGGGAAGCAACCAGAACTCTCACAGACCACTGGTATGTAAAGTGTATAACGGAAAAACCACTTTGCAAAACTCCTTGGTGTTTCTTCTAAAGTCAAAATTATACCTACCCTACGACCCAGCAGTGCCACTCCTACATATTTGTCCAAGAGAAATAAAAGCCTACGTCCACAAAAAGACTTGTACTAATACATCTCAAGAGCTTTATTCATAATTGCCCAAAACCAGAAACATTCCAAACGCCCTTCAGCAGGAGAATGGATCAATTGGGATATATTCCTATAACAGAATACTATGCAGCAGTAAAAAGGAACAAACTACTGATATATCCAATAGCACGATGCATCTCAAAAGCATTCTGCTAAGTAAAAGAAGCCAGACACAAAAAGAGTCTTTTCCGGATGATTCCATGTACTGAATATCTGGAAAAGGCAAACTTATAATGACAGAAACAGATGAGTGATGGGGTGGGTGATGGGGTGAAGAACTGAACACAGAGGGGCCTGAGGGAACTTTGGAGTGGTGGAAACGCTCTACGTCTTGGTTGTGAATACATGACGTTATACAGTTGTCAACAGTCATCCAACTGTACACTTCACAAGGAGGAACTTTATTGTATGTAGATTACACCTCAATAAATCTGATTTCTGAAATTTTAACAGAGGAAACGCACGCCACAAGCACACTGAGAGATCCTTAAGCGACCAGATTGGCAAAATTTTAAGTCTGCCGATAGGAAATGCTGGCAAGGAGGAAGAGCTGTAGGCGCACTCACAGACAGGGTGCTCCGGAAGCTGCTCTGAGCTGGAGCCTGGTGTGGCAGGCGTTTATAAGGGACCAGCCTCTAACACAGGGCTGTGGAACCCATCAGCCTGGCCACGCCTTTGGTCCCCACCCAATGGTGGTCAGATCCCGGTGGTCCTGGGAGGGTGTGTTCTAGGGCAAGGACAGTTCTGTGTGGGGCTGACACCAAAGTGGCTGAGCTGGGCAGAAAGAATTTCTGGAAGGGGGATGCCTGCAACCCACCTTTGAGTCCCCCACAGGAACAAGCGCACCTCTTGATTGTGTTGTGACCTAAGACGATCATTTTGGACACTAGTTGGGTAAAGTTGGAGATGTGCCCGCCCTGTGATGCAGCATTCCACTTCTAGGTCAGTATCCCAGTGACACACATACCCGTGTGTCCTGAGATAAATGCCCATTGCTGCCCTGTTTGTTTGTGATGGCCCCAAACCAGAAACAACTCAAGAGTTTGTCCTTGACAGAACAAACAAGTAAATTACAGTATATCCATATACTGGCATCATCAGTAAATGATTGTAGATCAATAAAATTATATCCATAGATACATATAAAATGGATACAACCTATATATCAAGAAAAATGAACAAGCAACAAAAGTCACACGGGTGAATCTCATCAACATAATGAAGGCGCAAAAGAGTACACACAGTCTGATTTCCTCCATGTCAAGATTTCAAGTTGGCAAAACTAAACCCTAGGGTTTGGGAATAAATAAATGAATAAATTATAATTCTATGACAAAAAGGGAGGAGATGGTTTTCGCAGAAGTCAGGGTAGTTACTCTAGAGGGAGAGCGAGTTCTGATTAGGGTGGCAGCACCAGGGACAGTAACCCAAGTTTCAGCCATCTGTGGGTGTTCGCTTGATAATTCTTAATCAAGCTGAATGTATGTGCAGGGTACTTCTCTTTTTACTTGCTCTATTTTGCAATAAAAACAAGGGGAAATGGCACGCACATAATGGTCCACGGAACTGGGCAAGTTTGGCCTGAAAACGAGAGAAGGCTTAGGGGTCATGCAAAGGTCACCAAGGATCTAAAATGCTGTCCCACTGAGCCCAGAAATAAGTTCAGCCATTCCCTGGGCCCGTGCAATCCCAGACCCAGCATGAGTAATCTGGAACAGAGGGTGGACCAGGTGACATCAACTTCTCTTCCAGCTCTGAGGTCAAAGGTAGAAAGAACTAGGCCTTGGTAGGGAACTGGGAGGAGCACAGGCTGCCGGAAGCCAGGAAGCCATTCCGCATAAAGGAACAGAGGATGAATGAGCACATGTTTGTTTTTAAAATAAATGTCAGTTCGTGGACTCTCACCATGTGAGCTGACTTAGTCTGCCATTTCTACTTGGGGAAACGCCTGCTTTTACACAGAGTGCCGTTGCCAGCTGAACCTGTTCTGCCTGTGTCCCTCCAAGCTCGAGGTCCTGGGAGAGGCCCAACGCCTCCCTCCAAAGGTGAATAGCACTGGGGCTGCCCAAGGTGGTTCCAGGTGCCCTGAGCCCATCAGGGACCATGCAAGGCCTTGTCTTCTGAGCACTTCCCCATGCTGATCACCATCCAGGAAGATGCAGTGCAGGGAGACCCAGGCAAGGGATACAAATACCGCTGCTGTAATAGGAAAGACCAAATCTGACTCCATACTGGATCTGTTTCTTTTACTTGAACCTTTGTGTTCTATTGCTTTTGCTACAAGAATGTTGCTAATAACCTGAAACATACAAGACAGCCCATTCTCAAGGCTCTGACCTTTAAAGGTATAACACTTTTCCGTTCATATAGAGATTAAAAAGTTGCAGAACAGAGAATAACATTTGTCTTGTTGGAGGTTTACAGGAATTTCAGTGACCCAACCTCCTTCCACAGCTGCAAGAACAAAGGATTCTGACACCAAGAAGTCTGCAACAAACAACCGCACCCCCCTTCCCTTTTTGCATAAAAGAAGCCTGAATTCTGACTCGAGTAGGATGGCTCTTTGGGACACTAGTCAAACATCTTCTTGGTCTGCTTGCTTTCTGAATAAAGCCACTGTTCCTTGCCCTAAGGACTCATCTCTCCATTTATTGTCCTGTCGTGCAGCAAGCAGTACGAGCTTGGGCTCGATAACACCACCACTGATCATGATGACCAGCACTGGCTGTGTGTTTTGCCTGCATTTTCTCATTTAAATAATCAAGCTCTGTTATGCCTTCAACCCACACTGCCATATTCACCATGACTCAGAAGATGGACCCACCCACATTTCCCATAGCAATCAGGAGTGGTCTGGCAGAAAGTGAGCACACACCAGTTTGGACCATCCTTAGGGTGGGGGTGATATGGTCCTTATTCTGGACTAAGAGGGGCAGCCCACTGTCTGCCACTGCCAACTCCTCTCATTTCCTTGGCTGCCATCTGCTTCACTTGTCAATAATAACCTTCCCCGCTGCCCACCATATCATAACCAACAGTAAGGCAGCACCTCCTGGGGGTGAGATAAAGAACTAGAAGCTTCTCATGCATATTTCACTTATTCATCCTACCACTGTTTTACTGGTGAGCAAACCAAAGCTCAGAGTGGTGAAGTAACCTAGACAAGGTCACACAGCTAGTAAAGAGCAGGCGAGTTCAAATGACCTTATAGCCCCAGTGCTTCACTATATACTGAGTTCCCCTCCAACCACCCACTCCTACTCCATACCCTTCCTATATGGGGAAACTGACTTCCCATGTCCTCCAGCAAAGGCCCACCCAACCTTCCAAGTCTAAGTTCTTATCTTGGTTATTAATTGTCATCACCCTCCCTGACTTCTTTAATAAAACCAAGAGCTGTTCTCCATCGCACCCTGGAAGAAATATCTCCTACCCATTAAAAAATGGGGGCTTCCCTGGTGGCGCAGCGGTTGAGAGTCCGCCTGCTGATGCAGGGGACACGGGTTCATACCCTGGTCCGGGAAGATCCCACATGCCGCGGAGCAGCTGGGCCCGTGAGCCATAGCCGCTGAGCCTGCGCGTCCGGAGCCTGTGCTCCGCAACGGGAGAGGCCACAACGGTGAGAGGCCCGCGTACCACAAAAAAAAAAAAAAAAAAAAAAAAAAAAAAAGGAATTCACGCCTTCTCTCCCTACTCTTTTTCCTTCTTAATTTTTGTGAAACCCTTGTTTGTGACAGAGTGTGGGTCTCTTTCCCACAAAGGTTCGTTCTGTACCTGCACACTTGCTTAGGCAGCAGCTGATGGAGCCGGTGGCTACGGGTGTTCTGTGGCCACATCCTGGTCAAGAGGGGGCAAGACCCATGAAAACTCAACGAGTCCAGTGACTCATGGGCGAAAACTATTCAAGAGCTCACAAGCACATGAGTTGACAGATTCCTAGGAACCCACCAGGAGTGCCAAGAAAGGGTCATAGGTCAGTGGGCATGCTCACAGCACTACAAGGCAAGCTCTCTTGGGTCTGGAACATAACCCCGCCCCTTCCCCGCCCCCCAAGCCCAGGTTCACTTTCACAGAGATGGCCACCACCCCAGTCCGACGTGACTCGCTTGTCAGCCGATTTCTCTGCAGAAAGCTCTTAGCAGTTAATTTCTGGCTAATATATTATCCTTCAGCTGAGCCCTACAGGGCCATTAGCTAGGAGCCTGACACGACTGAGTGAAATATTGTCTAATTTATTATCTTATTACTCCTCTGGAACAGGATCAATTAATTACCCATTAAAGTATTTCAGCTGTGGAGATTTATGAGCGGCCCTCTGCATTTTAACAAATGATTAGTTATACATGTTTGTTTGCTTGAAGAGCAGAGACCCGCAAATGAATAGAGGCGATGGAAAAGGAGAGAGGAGGCGAGGGAGAGGGTGCAGCCCCTGACTCGGAGAAAATGGAGCAGTCAATGACAAGAGCTATCGACTCGTTCACTTGCGGTTTTGAGATAACCATATGTACAGGGGAAGGGGAGGGGGCGCCGAAAAACCCTCACTCAACTGCTTTTTCCATTCAATAAATTCGCTTCGGAATATATTGGATTGGGGTTTGATGGCTATTTCGTGTTTTGCAGAGTGCTGACACTGGTATGATTCAGTAATTATTGTTTCTTTTAAGTTATTGCTGTAATTTTGCTCTCTAAGATCCCAATCAATTTCTGCCTCTCAAGGGCACGCTTGAAGAGCGATATTTGAAAACAGCCCTCTGATAGATTGTGCAGCTAGACAGTGGCTGAGACAAATAGCCTAATCTGGCACAAATTAGCTTGGCTTCCACAGATAGTTTTATACAGCGATGTAAATTACATTGTCAAGCCAAGTCACTTTCCTGCTTAGAGTGCAGCTAACAAGGAACCATGGAGACATTATCGGTGCTGCCGTGCACTCCCAGGGCTGCTGCAAAGCCATTTGTAAGGGGAAAGAGAGAGAGAGAGACTCTGGATAACAAAAGCAAGGTGGTGGGGCAGAAGTGAGCTGGAACAAGGAGGCGTGGATGAAGCTCTGAGTTCTCTTGGTCAGGACTGAACTAGGGACCATTGGAACAGGAGACTACCGAGTGTGTGATGGGCTGGTCCAATCATGGGAGAGATGGGGGAAGCTGGACAGGCTCTATTCCGAGGACTGGAAGCAGGAGAGGCAGTGCTCTGCTGGGAAACGGGGGCAGAGAGGAGGCCACCTGAACCCCAACCTCCTTCCTGCCTGGGGAGATGGTCTATGCTGGCCTGTAAGCAGAGGAGGGACTGGGAGACCGGCTGAGCTGAACCGAAGGGGAAGATGAGCTGAGTGAAGCTGGAGGAAAGTGTGCCGAGCTGACTAGAAGGCCAGGCTACCCTGGCCATCCTTGGGAGGTGTTGACCTGCTGGACCAGCCTCCAGGAAAGGGGGCTGGAGCCAGGGACCACTCAGCGGGGCTCCACCCCCAGCATCCCATGGCCGGGGTGGGAGGGCTGGAGCCAGGGACCACTCATCGGGGCTCCAACCCCAGCATCCCTCGGGAGGTGGGAGTTGGTCCAGCTGGGAAAGAAGCTCAGAGGTGCTCTTCCCGGGCCGGGCGTGGGAAGCATCCCCATCCCTTGTCCGATGTGGAACTTCTCTGCCAGGCCCTCCGGACTGGCTCCCCGCGCCTTGGCCATCACAGGCCCCGTGTTCCTCATCCCCACCCTTCACCCCAGATAGATTTGTCCCCTGCACCATCCTCAGCAGTCCGTTCCTCCTTCCCCTTCTTTGTCTCATGCCCAGCACCTGGGTCTTCTTGTACCAGAGAGATCTCCACTTCTCTGTTCCTCTTCGCAACCTGCGGCTCCAGGATCCACTCAGAGCCTGGCCGTCATTTGACTTCTGCCAAGTTGGATTCCAAGTTCTCAGAGGCCTGGACCTGAGCAACTTGTGTGCTGGGGTAGGAGCAGCCCTAGTCCCAGGGACCATAGAACCCACTCTGGTATGTCCAGGGGAGAGAGGGTCAGTGGGGGGCTGGCCAGGGTCACGCCAGAGTCCAGAAAGACAGCGGTGAGTGTGGAAACATCCCATCCACACACCACACTTGAGCCTCGGCCTGGATGGGCTGCAGAGGCCGCTGTTTCTTCCTGGCCCGAGTCCCCACACCAAAGGGATTGCTGGGTTTGGGTTTTGAGACTGTGCCATGGGGTCCTCCACACCCAGTTCTAAGCCTGCACTGATATCACGGCCAAAGGCCAAAGACCATCCTTCCTTGTCAAATGACTGACAGACCTCTCTCACAGACAGTGATGAGGACACTTAACCCGGAAGACTTCTCAGGGAAAAGAGCATCTCCACAAACATGCTGGGCTCTTTGTCTGATCATGGCCCAAGAACGTTTGCTGCTTTAAAGAAAGATTTGGCTTTGAGTTTAATTTAGTTTCACCTACCTATCCAGTTATCATCTAATATTTCTGCATTTCCCTTAGGCAGATGCTTTCCCATTACTGCTTAGAACTTACTTATTCCTCAGTGACTGCAGAGGGGGAGGTTAGTATTACTAACAGCTTGGTTTCTTTAGAAAAGGAGAGTCACATGCATAGGTGACAAAAATACAGCATAAGCAAGAATGATGTTGACTCGTCTCATCCAACCTGATAAAAATATTTTTGTCAAGCAGAAGGGCACATTTATTTAACACTACCATATGACAACATAGATGAGACACTTTGTGTAACTTGAGCTTTCTAAATGAATTAAGGTAATGCTGTAAAAATAAACCCCAAAATGTATGATAGCCCCAACACAATAGAAGTCTGTTTCTCACTTAGACTAAGTCTAGAATGGCCTCCCTATTGTGTGGGGTCCTGCTCCTCCAAGCAGTGATTGAGGGGCCCAGCATCCTTCCATCTTGTGGCTCCACCACCTTCAATACACCTTCGAACTCCCTGTGCTCTTCTGCATCAGGTCTGAAAGGGAAAAAAACATGGAGGTTTAGCCACGGGAGGTTTTCTTATGGGCCAGTTCTGCAAGCACGTTGCAGGGCTTCTGCACACATCGAACGGATGAGAACCAATCAGAGATGCACTCCAGATGCAACTGCTTGGTCCTAGCTGGACAGCTATTTACCATTTTATGCCCTTCATTCCTTCCTGAAGATTCACTTTTCCATCTGGTATTATTTCCTTTCAATCTAAAGAACTTCCTTAAGCATTTGGTATAGTGTGGGTCGGCAGGTGATGAACTCACCTAATGCTCATGTAGCTAAAAATGCCTTTGTTTTGCTTTCATTCTTGGAAGGTATTGCCACTGAATATAAATTTGGGTGGACAGGATTTTGTTGGGTCTTTTAACCACTCTAAAGATGATCTTCCGGGCTTCCCTGGTGGCACAGTGGTTGCGCGTCCGCCTGCCGATGCAGGGGAACCGGGTTTGCGCCCCGGTCTGGGAGGATCCCACATGCCGCGGAGCGGCTGGGCCCGTGAGCCATGGCCGCTGAGCCTGCGCGTCCAGAGCCTGCGCGTCCAGAGCCTGCGCGTCCAGAGCCTGTGCTCCGCAACGGGAGAGGCCACAACAGAGGGAGGCCCACATACCACAAAAAAAAAAAAAAAAGATGATCTTCCATTATTTTCTTGCCTTCACCAAGTCACTGTCTCCCTGTATATAATGAGTCCTCTTTCTCTATCTGCTTTCAAGATTTTCTCTTAATCCTTCGGTTTTTCATAATTTGCCTATGATGGGCCAAGGCATGGTTTTCTTCATATTTATCCTGTTTGGGGTTTGCTGAGATTCTTGAATGTATCAATGTGTCTTTCATTGAATTTGGAATATATTTGCTCATTATTGCTTCAAATATTTCTTCTGCATGTTCTCTCTCCTCTTTTGAAACTCTAATCAAAAATATGTTAGATATTTTGATGTCTCACAGGTACCTGAAGTTCCACTCTTTTGGTTTGTTTTTTCCTCTCTGTTCTTAAGATTGAATAATTTATATTGATCTGTCTTCAAATTCACTGACTCTCTATCTCCTTTCTGTTTTTAAGTCTATTCCGTGAATTTGACTTCCGATATTTTACTTTTTACTTCTATTTGTTCCTTTTTAAATTTTCTAAATTTTTCCACTGACATTTTATATTTTTTCATTTATTTCAAGCATATTTTCTCTCAGGTAATGAGTATAGTTATAATAACTACTTTAAAATCCTTATCTACTAATTCCAACATTTGGGTCAAGTAGATGTCTGTCTTCATTGATGGCATTTTTCTCTTGAAAATCGGCCACATTTTTATAGCTCTTTCTGTGCTGAGTGGTTTCAGATTATATTCTGGATATTGTGAATGTCGTGTTGTGGGTACTCTGAATTTTGTTACATTCTGCTGAAGAGTGGTAAGTTGCTATTATTGTTGTTGTTATAATAACAATTAAGGCAATAAAATTGGTTGGATTCAAATCGCAAATTCTATCTCTTGGGTGGCAGCTCAAATCTCAGTTCAGTTCTGCTATTTTTAGCTGAGCTGCTTGGATTCTACCCCATGCATGCTTGACCCAGAGATCTGAGTGGAGTTTATATTTAGCAGCTGTGGTTGCCCAAAACTCTGTCATCTAGCTCTTTAGGCCATAAAGACTTCAGGTTTTCTGTAGGCGCTTTAGTTGCACCATGTGACGCTGACTGCAACCAACGGTCATAATAAATGGGAGGCTTATCCCATACTATTCCCTCCTTGCAAGTGTCAGTTGTGCCTTCAGGAGGCTGGTTTTGTTGTTGTTGTTGTTTTGGTTTGGTTTTTTTGTCCAGGGTTTATGGCTATTGTCTGTTTGTAGAAGGTTAGTCTGACAGAAGCCTACTTGGCCATACCAGAGGTAGAACTCTCCCAATGTATTTTGAGAGGGAAAAAAAAGCCAGCTGTTTCAATAAAGCCATCCCTCATAGTTCCTCGTCGTACTGCATTTCACAGAACTTCCCCAAGCTTTCAAAGGTGAAACGGGAGTGTTTGTGGTGGGGATGAGGAAGGAACAGAATTCAACTATAAATGCAGACATTACTGGATCTTTAATATGTCAACAAGCATTTATTGGGCATCCACCATCTGCCAAGCAGGGAATTTCAACCAGGGCTCTTAATGGTTAGTACATGTCAAAGCCCTTCCAACTCTGATTAATGTGAACATATTATAGGGTTATTCTGATCACCTGAGGTGTAATTAATAATAATAGACACTATTTTGAGTACGAAATTTACGCCATGCACTGGCTCTAATTTTACAAGGAGTCATGGTTTCGGCATCTCTATTTTACATGAGCAGTGTTACGAAGTGGAAAAATAATCAGGGGTTAGATAGGCCTGGGTTTGAATGTTCACTTTGAACACAGGCTAAATGACCACATCCCAGTGCAAACTGCCTAATGTCTATGAGCCTCAGTTAACTTACCCATAAACTGAGCATTCAAAGTTGTCAGAATGATAAGAAATACCTGGCTCATAGTAGCTACTATTCTTTTTACAGAGGAGAAACTTAAGATCAGAAAGTTTCAATAACTTGCTCACCATCAGAAAATTATTTTGCCACCTAATGAGTGTCATCACTGGGTTTTAACCTCACGTCTCTTTACTTTCTTTGCAGTTGGCTGCTTTATCTCCACAATAACCACCAATTATTGAGTACCTGTTATGTCCAAGAACTATCCTAGGTGTTTTACATACCTAGAGATAACCCTAAAACTAATCAAAAGATAATACAAGACCCTCAGATCAGGCAAATGCTTCCCCTTATGGAATCATCAGAATTATAGGTCTTGAAGATAGTTCTTACTAGCCAAGAGTTAAGGTCTTCCCTTGGGAAAAGCACCTCCCCCTGATGGAGCTGCCGTCCATCCCAAAATGCCAGAGAAAGACACACCAGCTGTCCTCCTAGAGCACAGGCTCTGTAAATAGCTACCTGGTACCCACTTGATCCAAGAATACATTTTTTTTAATTGAAGTATAGTTGATTTACAATGTTGTATGAGTTCCTGGTGTACAGCAAAGTGACTCAATTATACATACATACACAATTCCTTTTTTATATTCTTTTCCATTATGATTTATCAATCCAAGAATACATTTAGATGGCTCAGAGGGGTGGGGGAGAGAATGGAACCTGGACAGAGGAATATTTAAAGCTCCCTCAAGCCAATGACAGAGCCAACAGCCTTCTGGTCCCTATCGTGCCTAGGAGAGAGTCAAGCTGGGTATTATTCATACATTTTATGTCTTGCATTTCAATCAAATTCTGAGCTACAATAAAATTTCCTTTTTCAAGCCTGTCATTAGTGGGTTTAAGATTCGTGAGGAGTACATACAGACCTCCCACACCCACATAGTTATTCAAAGTGATCACTGAATTCACTTAAGAGCAATTATCTAGTCTCTCAGCCAGACTCCACTTTTCTCCTGCACAGAATAACGTGTTCTATTGTTCCTATTTATTACTCCATAATTTTTGACCTGCACGTTGGTGTTAAATCTTAGCCACATTGCCAGACCTACTGGTATACCTAGTCATGCATTTATCTGTTCAACAAACAATTACCAAATGCCTGCTTATGTCAAAGAAATTAGAGATATGCATAGTTGTGTTTCATGATCTCCATCACAGCCTGATACAGCAGACAGGGCCCCGGCTCTGCAGTCAGAGATCTGGACTCAAGCTCTGCCTCCTTTATTTTCTAAATGGAAGACCCTAGTTAAATCATTTAACTTCACAGAATCTCAATCTGCACACCTGTAAAGTGGGGACAATTTACCTGACATCTCTAACTAACAGGGTCTTGCAAGGTTCAAATGAAGTTACATAAACAAAAGCATTAAAATTATAAAATAGTATCTAAATGTAAGCTAATACTATTATAATTAAATATTCTGTATAATTTATATTTATTGCTATTTGTTTCCTTCACTTTACATTCCTAATAATTTTCATAGGCAGAAGCTGCTGTTGCCATTATTGCAATAGGTAAGCAGGACATCCTTACACAAAGGCTTTGCACAGAGGAGTAGTGGGTGAAGGAGTAAAGGAATTATTTGAAGATAGCATGTTTTTGATGAATACTTTCACTAGTTTTACTCATCCAGTAAAGGAATCCCAGCCTTCTTGGAGCTTACAACATAATCACAAACCCAGATACTAGCCATTTAATTATTGGTTTGGTTAGTGTTAAGAAAGAAGAATTACAAGGTGCCATAGGAGCCCAGAACAAGGAGACGGCCTGAGCAGAAAGGAGGAAGGCCCCACTGAGAAAATCATCCCCAAACTGAGCTCCAAGGAGAAATAGTTAGCCAAGCATGGAAGGAAGCAGGAGGAGTGCTCCAAGAAAGAGAGTAGTACGTTAGCAAGACCAGAATCAAGGGATAGCATAGCTGATTTCAGGAGCTGAAATAAATCCCATATATCAAAACTGGAGAGAACCAAGACCAGAGAAGCATGAGATCAGCCTGGTGACACTGGCAGAGGTCACATCACACTTGACCTCTTAGAGCACATTACAAATTAGGGTGCATGAAAAGCTATTGAAGGATTTTCAATGGGAGTAATATTATCATATTTCCATTTTCATATGTAACGTTGACGTGGAATGGGAAATAGATCTGAAGACCAGTTAGGTGATCTGACCAGTCACTTGGATAAACTTGGTCCTTGTGCTTCGGGTCATGTTAATTGATTTGCTTCATTTCTTATCATTCTATGGTGGGTGGATGTAGAACCACATTCCTTAGCTTAGCTTGCCACGAGGCATGGCCACGTGGGTTGGGTGTGTCAGTGTCATGTACAACCACTGTCTCACTTTCTGAAAAGGAAGCTGGTTGCCCTCCGCTTCCTCTTCCCCCTTCCTGCCTGCTGGGTCACCGTGCTTTTGAGACATTGTCACCCTGTGGAAGAGGACAGTTACCCTAGACGGTGAAGTCACAGGATAGAAAGACAACTAAGTCAAAATCATGGAACCACCTGCCCTCCCTGGAATGGCCGGAAACTTTGGACTATGATGTGAAAGAGAAATTTCAATCTTACTTGAGCGACTGGATTGTGTATTCTGTTTGTTACAGCCATGTAGCCAAGTGGAGCTGTCTGGTAGAAAGTTGGGTAGAGTCTCAGAAGAGCTGGAGAGGCCTCAGAACGTAAAAGTCTATTGAAGCTCTGGCAAAGAGAGAAAACAGGGTGAGAAAGCAGAGACTTGGTCAAAACTCTAAGGACCCCAACAGGAGGGTCAAGTACCAAAACCCAAGGTGATAAAGCAACCAGAAAGGTGAGCAGCCCCCAGGAGATTGTGATGCTCCAGAGGGAATGTGGGCAATGCTGGGGTGGGTAGGGGGAAGCACTCAAGGTAAGCATCTGTTTGACTTAGTGTCTTGGAGCTCAACGGTGACCTTGGGAAGGAGCTTCAAGGGCATGGAGGAGAGCAGAAGCCATGCCCAAGCGGACTGAAAGGCAACAGAAGTGATGAGTATACATACCATGGACGTTCAGAAAGTTGTGGCTAGAAAGAGAAAGAGAGAGGTAGCCAATCTCGAGATGATGGCAGAGGCAGCATTTTTTAAGATGGAAGAGATTTGGACGTGCGTAAATGCTAAAGGTAAAGGAAAGCATGAATGTAAGTCATGGCTCTACATCACAAGAAAGTGAGAAACGATGGGATGAGCTGGAGAACGTGGCAGAACTGAAGGCAGAGAAAAGGACAAAAATGTGGCTTCTATTTTAACAGAAGGGAAAGATCTGATGCGACCACACAGGTGTTCCACTAATCTGAGTCCAGGTTCACAATCCCTTTTTATCATCACATTAGACAAGCCGGTCACCAAATCAGTCAAGTGCGACTAATAAGAGTTTTTGAAGAAACATTTATAATAATGATGTAAATTTTTCAGAGTTTTGAAGCCACCCTAATTAGTGGATGCTGGATGTTGAAAGTGTCTACATTTTATTATACGTATTAGTATGCATATACAAAAGATAGGCAAATCCCTGATAGAAAGTTAGAATAAAAGCCCCTTGAAGGCAGGAAGGTTATACAATTTTTGTTTGAATCCTCAGTCCTTAATGGGTGTTCAATGACTGTTTCAGGATTCAGTGACGTTCAAATCAGACTTTACAAAAGAATTATTTTTCTTTACCGAAGGATTCACCACTAGGTACCTGCAAATAGCCGGTAAGTCTGATGTATTCAAATTTTGCATAGAAACTTACATGGAAATGTTGCCTCTAAATACCTTTAACATTTTGAGTTATTATTACTGCAGACTCTAGCCACTCCATTATTTAAGGGGCATATCTATTAAGTGAAATCAAGAACCCAAATCCTCACAAATCAGTGAGAAGAGGTATAGCCAATGGAGTGAGGGAGGAAATACCAAGCACCCTAACCTGACTGGCCAGTTGGATAAACTTTGTCCCTGGGCCTCAGGTCATATTAATAGACTTAATTTCTTATGATTC
The DNA here is from genome assembly GCF_002837175.3 of Physeter macrocephalus. Taxonomy (NCBI): domain Eukaryota; kingdom Metazoa; phylum Chordata; class Mammalia; order Artiodactyla; family Physeteridae; genus Physeter; species Physeter macrocephalus. The sequence continues at coordinate 90,904,343 of NC_041233.1, forward strand.
TATCATGGGTTGACAAAGTCCAGGGCCCACCTATTTATCTTGCCCCTGAGGTCAGTTTCTCTTTGAGGCCAAGAAGTGATTATGGGAAGGAAATATGCAGCTCGACACCCTCTGGCGCCAGTTTTTACTAAAGCTCTCAAACTCCCCCTACCATGTCCTTGGTTTCTGAATCGTTAAGTCTATTCACCCTGTCTGCCCCCTGTCAGAAGATGTAAGTGGGACACATTGACAGTTCCTGGCGAGCTGTGTTTCCCTCTTCTGGGTCACTGCAGGTAACCCTCGAGAACATAGTTTGGATGATTTGGTTGATGAGAACCCCAGCCTTGGCTTTATCTGCCTTCAGGAACAGACTAGACAAGTGATGGGGAACCTAGAAACATCGAACTCTAGAGAGAGACGATCCAGTCCAATCTCTTCGATTTGTAGAGGAGGCTGTGACCTAAGTTGGGAAAGCAATTTGCCTGAGGTCGTGGTTAGCAGCGGGGCAGACACTGGGGTAACTTCTCCTGGCTCCTGGTCCCAGGTTCCCCTGAGCGACCTCCAAGTTGACACATTTGGTCTTCAAACATTTGGTCCCAGCCATTTCTCTCTTTTGACACAGGTCAGGGAGGAAAAGAAGGTACATATCTCTGCCCACATGCTTTAATTTTTCCTAAGGTAAGAATTCGTTTGGGAGAGGACCTGCCCCTGAATGACATATACTTTGCATTTTTCCATCCTGTTGTTTTATACAAAAGCCTCCAGGAGGTCATGAAGACTTGAAAACTCACCCTAATATAGCATCTTTATACCATCCTAAAAAAATATCATTCCCTGGGGACTTCCCTGGCGGTCCAAGTGGTTAAGACTCTGCGCTTCCAATGCAGGGGTCATGGGTTCGAGCCCTGGTCGGGGAACTAAGATCCCACATGCCATGTGGCGCAGCCAAAAAATAAATAAATTTTAAAAATAAAAACAATCATTCCCCAGTAGCTAATCTGCCTGGGCCCTCTATTCCATTTTGCAAATTCGTCTTCTCACAGCAAGGCATCTAGGCCTTCCTTCAACGTCTGCTCAGTCCACCGACCTTGAAGACAGCCAGGGAGCCAAGTTAATCCTTCAAGAAAGAATCACACCTGCGGGCCCCCTTTAATGTCTTCCAGGCGTTTGCACATCTATATTTATACGTGCATACATACACACACACACAGGAAAACACACACACACACACACGTGGCAGCCAAGCGAGCCAAAAAGAAAATTTAAGAAAAGGCCCACGCAGGAGAGAAGAAAATGCCCCTTTATATCTGCAGGCCGCCTCCAGCAAAAGCATTCCTAAAGATGATCGGTTAAATATATTGCTGCCATTACACTCTACAAGAAACACATTCCATAAAAACGAAGGTGCTGTAAATTATACAAATACGATGCTAACAAGCTAGGAAACGCGCCGCTAATGAGGTCAGCGACAGAACTCCCGCAGCGCCGCAAATCACGTGCCAATCATGCACGGGAGGCCCCAGAACCGCATCGGGTCAGCATTTTCTGAGCGCATTTGTAACCTGCTGTTTGGTATATGGTTACACAGGTAGATAAGAAGCCTGCACTTCTCCCCGCTACATTCTCCCCACCCCCATCTTTGTTTACGTGTCAAATATCCAAGTCACCAGACAGGCGCGCTCTGCGTTAATGTACCTGACTATTACAGCCTATTGTTCTCCGGCTCAGAGGAGAGAATTAGTCACTCAGATGTGTAAATATTGGTTACCGTTCTGAAGCACTGCAAGCTCTGTGTTTCTATCAGGCCTGTTCCTGGAGGAATTATGCATGCTGTTGGCACCGGGTTTTGTACACACTGTATTTGTTAAAGCTCTAAAAATCAAATAAACATGTTCTCGGCTCCTGAATTATTAGTTCATTCACCATCTTTCCCCGTTGGGGGGGGCGGGGGGGGGAAGCAATAAACACGCCGAAATGTGGCATTTAGGAACTGCAACACGATTTCTGCTTGGCATTTACAAGTTGGAGAACAACCCGTAACACCCATCCCCGTGCCTTTGTCACGCGGCCTTCAGCTCAGAGAGCCCAGGCGTCTTTGTGACGGATCCTGACCTCTGGGCGATCCAGACCTTCCCCTGGGGTCGGTGGGCAGCCTCCACTTCTGGACACGTGTCAGATGCGGGGCCTGGTGCCCTCAGAGCTCCAGAGCTGAGGGCAGAGTCAAGGGAAACCCGCACTACACAAATTCGGAGGCCAGAGCCACATCGGGTAAGAGCAATCCGACTTCCCCCTCTGAATGCTCCCAACTCTCTAGTTCCTGCTCTGCACCAGAATGACTACGACCGACCCCAAGATGGAGCTTGGGAGCATTGCTCAGAACGGTTCACCACAGGTGATCCTGCAACCCAGCAGCCCTTTGGAAGAGAAGAGAGGGCTGCCAATTTTATAGGCCAAGCCCATAGTTTCTTTCTTTTTTTTTTTTTAAGGTCTAAACAATAGTGCTTTATTGGTAAAAGGTTAGTTTCAATGGATACAACATTGCTGTGTAAAATAAGTTTTCAAAATACATTTTTATAGGTAAAGCTTATCTCTTAGTAAAAGGGCAATTATCTATTAGCAAAAGTATTTAGATTCGGGCAGCAAAACAAAAGGGAATTTAAAAGTCTTACAGTGTAGGTCCACCCACACCCCCATAACCATTAGGTGGCAGCTAGCACTAAGTAGTAGTTTCACTATATAGAGCTTACACCTACCACTTTCAAGTGCTGCCACATCCCACCCCTTTTTAAAAACAGCTTTTACTAGCATAGTTAATAAATGACAAAATAACCCAAATAACTAGTCTTGCATGGAGAGGCCCTAAGGTCATGGAACACTTTTTCTTGGTAAAAACTTTGCACAATGTACCTAAACCTATAGCTCTTGACCATTTGCAATTACCCAACAGTGAAAGAGCAAAGTCAGGAGAACACCCAGAGATTTTCTGTAGTACACCTTTGTAACAAATGTATTTCAACCATCTCATTATCTTTTCTGTCTGTTGAATACAAAACCCCCTCCTCGTCCTTGGAGTAATAAGCATTTTCTCCATTTTAACCTCTCTTGTTCTAGCAAAATGAAAACACTGAACCAGCACCTGCTCCCTCCAGATCTTCTTTCATCTGTCACTTTCTGGGGACCAATTTCCCCACGTCAGTAGAAATGCTGAAAAAAAGGCAACCCCAAGAGCATCAGCGCCCCTTTGAGCGCACGACAGGGAGACCAGCTACGAGGACAGGGAAGGGCCAAGGCCACAGGGCACAGGAAACCAACCAGCTGCGGCTTCAACTGGTGGCACCCGTCAGCCAGCCCACGGTGCAGATCTGAAATAGCCTTCATTCTCACACGATACATGGAAGGAAATGACAGTGGCTGAAAAAGGACTAGACAGCCTGCACACACAAAAAGATCACCGCTATTTGCCTGAAAACCATTCAGGAAAGCATCAGTTAAAGGGACACCAAATCAGGAAAACCTGGCAGGCATTTTGGGCCCCACGGGGCTGAGGCCTCAGGGCCACCCACCCGAGGACCCTTATTTTCGCTGCTGAGGCACGTCTCCTATACCTGCAGTTAGAGAAAACACATTAAAGTGCAGTATAAAAATTAAAAAAAGCTGGTTTCTGCACAGATCAACTGTTAATTTTCCTTAAAAAGTTATTTTTTAAATTTAGTTGAATAAAAATAGTTTATTGACTCTCATTGTGTAGTTTTTTTTTAAGGTCTAAACAATAGTGCTTTATTGGTAAAAGGTTAGTTTCAATGGATACAACATTGCTGTGTAAAATAAGTTTTCAAAATACATTTTTATAGGTAAAGCTTACCTCTTAGTAAAAGAGCAATTATCTATTAGCAAAAGTATTTAGATTTGGGCAGCAAAACAAAAGAGAATTTAAAAGTTTAACAGTGTAGGTGCACCCCCCCCCCCCGCCCCCAACCATAACCATTAGGTGGCAGCTAGCACTAAGTAGTAGTTTTACTATATAGAAGCCCAGAGTTTCTGGACACATTTTTTTCCATTCCAGAATCCAGGGCAATTAAGGTTTAAAACCATTGAGGGTGGGTGAAGAGAAAAGTGAGAAGTTCAATGTGAGATGCATGAAAGAATGTAAGTGAACATTTAGCAGATAAATATGATCACAAAAATATCTCCTGCATCCCCCAGCGTTAAGCAGAGTATTTATGGTTCAGATTCCGCTCAGAGCCAACAGCGGGGGTGGAAGGTAGTTTTGTTCTGAACCGCCTGGCCTAGCCCTAGTCTCAGACACCTGTTTATACTCCATCACGAAGGTTTTATTGAGTCTGTTCTCCCCAGTCTAGGGGCCCTGCTGTGGATCTATTTGTATACACATATCACAGGTTTTGGAAATAACTTCGGCACGTAAATGCCATTATTTCCAACAGAGGTGGTGTAAACCATATTTACTACTCAAACGCTCGGCTCAAAATCGAGCTGCAAGGAAACAGTAGCAGCAGTGGTAACAACAACAAAGAAATCCGTGACAGCTACAAACCACAACCACAAATAAAACACATTCACAAAGAGGCCTTGAGGTGAGAAGTACAAAGCAGAGGCAGGATGGCAGGCTGGGCAGCGCTCAGCGCATTCAGAAGAAAACGGAATTAAAATCAAAGTAACTCCCAGCTCTAAATTAAATACAGAATACATGTGGGGTGCATACCGGGATGTAAAGAGAGGGGAAGGTACAGAGGGAGAGGACACAGTCAGAAGCACTAGTTTTTCTCACTACCATAAAAATCTCAATAGTCTGTGTGATCATAGACATGGGAATCTCAGGGTCTGTACAGGGAGCTCTGGAGCTGTTACGGACACTCAACAGTTACCTAATATCCAGCATCGTCCAAACAAGAGGAAACATCTCATGGGCAGCAACCCCACAAGTCAAGACTCTCCCTTCCCTTGGAGGTGGGAATGGTCTTGCAATCAAGAGAGAGAAAGCCAGCAAACTATTATATATAAGCAGGATAAACAACAAGGTCCTGCTGTAGAGCACAGGGAACTAGATTCAATATCCTGTGATAAACCATCATGGAAAAGAATATGAAAAAGAATGTGCATATGTATGTATAACCGAGTCACTTTGCTGTACAGCAGAAATTAACACAACACTGTAAATCAACTGTGCTTCAATTTAAAAAAAAAAGAAAAAGCCGTCACACCAGAGCCACACCCACACCCCATGTGGGAACTTTCATTCATTCTTTTTTTGGTTTTTTGGTATTTTTTTTGTATTTAGTATATTTGATTTACAATATTATATTAGTTTCACTGTACAACACAGAGGTTCAATCTTTTTATAGATTACACTCCACTGAAAGTTATTACAATAAAATGGCTACATTTCCCTGTGCTGTACAATATATCCTTATTGTTTATTTTATTCTTAGTAGTTTGTATCTCTTAATTACATACTCCTAGTAACACAACATTGTAAGTCAACTAAACTTCCATAAAAAAAAAAGAAAGATCACACCAGAGCCACACCCACACCCCATGAGGGGACTTTGATTTGTTCCTTTTTTTTTTTTTTTTTTTTTTTGACAAGCATTTACTAGGCACCTACTATGTGTCTGGCTCTGGAAAAGATAGAAATATAGGTAAGACATTATCATCTAATTGGGGAATAAAAATGTTACATAAGAAAATGATGGTTATACAGGAAAATGACAATAGCTTTTCAGAAAAAAACAAGTCTAAGAGGAGCAGCATATGATTGACGACCAAGGGAGAGGGTAATAAGAGCTTTAGGTACTGAGCAAGTCCCAAATGAAGGCGGAGCACTACAGGCTGGGGTGCTCAGGAAGGGCTTCAAGGAGGAGGTGGGCTTTGAAGGCAGACAGGACAGAGCTGGGCAGAACAGAGAGAAGCAGAATCGATGCAGAACAAGACCAGGAGGTGGGAACAAACTTGGCGTGTCTGGGGAGCCTAGGTGACCATTCTGATCAGTATGCAGGTTTGTACAGGAGACTAGAGGCGGGTGTAAACCATTGCCACATTAGAGTGGCAACCACACTAATGTTAAAGGTTTGGTCATGGTTGAAAATGATCTGTAATGGACACAAGGCAGCCTTCAACAGAAGGAAAACCCATGTTCATACATTCTACATAAATCTGCATCTCGGGAGAGTGAGGTGATGCAGGAGTAGATGCATGGCTGTGTGGGGAAGAGGGGGGCGCAGTCCGTGTGTGTTCTCACTCTCCAAGCCATGTGCACTGGGGCCTTTTACGCCCCCTCCCTCCTGGAAAGCCCTGGACCGGCGTAGTGAACTTACAAAGAGCCCTGCCGCCTCTCAGGCAAATGCTCCTGTTTGGGGCAGGTGGGGGGAGAGTGGGAGAGAGAGACAGGGATATGGTTTCTCCAGACCAGCAGAAAGTACTAGAACTCTGTGGGAAGGTCAGTTGTTTGCAATGGGGATGAGTTCGGAATCGCCATAACCCAAAGCAGACAAAGTGTGAAATATGCATTTTTCTCTTTCATTTTACACTATTTTTACCAGACCTCTGTGTCGATGCAGCTAGCAAGAGCCCTTGGCTGGAGCCCTTGGCTGGAGCCCTGCAGGGTTGGCAGATTTATTACGGAATTCGAAAAAAAAATGAAAACAGTTCAGCTGTCTGACCAGGTAGAAGGGATTATTATCTCTACTTGAAAGAAACCAGACCAAAAAAAAAAAAAAAAGACTTGCACTGACGGAGAAAAGAATTCTGCCCAAAGCGGTGTGCCCTGCACCAGGTAGAAGGGATTATTATCTCTACTTGAAAGAAACCAGACCAAAAAAAAAAAAAAAAAAGACTTGCACTGACGGAGAAAAGAATTCTGCCCAAAGCGGTGTGCCCTGCTGCAGCCCAAATTGCTGCTAATTCTTAAAATGGTTCTTAATCCTGTCTCCAGCTGGGCTACGAGAGCCCAGCTGTCTCTCTCATGAGCATCGGGCCAGCTCTCTTTGTGGCAAACCCTCTCAAGTCCTGTCCCATCATCTCGAAATTGCCAGCCCGAGGCAGACTGGTGATTCTTGCCCCGGCCAAGGAGGGGCTGGGCCCGGGCCTGGAAAGCAGCCCCCCCGCCCACAGGGGGCACCTGTAGGACCTGGGTCTCCAGCAGCCAATTGCCACCAGAGCTCCAGGCTCCCAGAGAAGCACCCCGTGGAGAACACTTGTACTTGGACCTTTCCCACCCAGGGCCCAGCCCAGGACTAGCCCAGCCCAGGACTAGCCCAGCCTGGAGTCAAATACTTAACCCCATCTTCACAAATAATAAGGCCTTCAGGGAACCGAAAATGGGGTGTCGGGATTTACAAAATGCTCACACCATCTCATTTGGCCGATTTTCCATTGTAACAGATTTTACTGGCCTCTTAACACATGCCAGGCACCGTGCAGGGCGCTGCGTATACGAAGATGGGGCCCTCGGGATGACCCTCACACCCCAACAGGCTGCCTCCTCTGGCTCCCACTCAGGGAAGTATTCATCTGCCCATTGGAAGGTTGAGGAAACTGCGACTCAAGGAAATTAAGCCCAAGGCCACAGAGCCAGCAAAGGAAAAATCCATACCTGCGAACTGTTCATCAGAAGCCGCAGCCTGCAGGCTCCATACCCCCTTGGGGGGTCTCTGGGAGCCTGTGTCTCCTATAAACACACATACCTATCAGTTATCTTCTCCAGTGAGCTGTGTTGCTTTTTGGCCTTTATCAAAGGCCATAAAAATGGCCTGAAGATCTCCTTCAGGTCAACCAGCCCCCTGCTCCCCAATACCTGGACCTTCAGTCTTGTTCCCAGCTCCTTGACACGCGCCTTGGCCATGGAGAACTGGTTGGCTCTTCCTACCTCTTTCTACCCCCTAACCCTTGCCTGCGCCTAGAAACCGAGATCCGGAAGTTCGGGGCTGGAGCTTCTTGGACAGGCCCACTGGGAATGCAGGAGGCGCACCCTCCCCTGGTCTCCCATCAACCCAGCCCCCAGCATCACCTTTCCTGCAGGGTCCTGCCCTCCGGCCTGGCCTCCCCTCTGGGCCTCGTCCTACCTGCCCCCTCCCCTCACTCCAGCCCACAGAGAGGTGTGGGATTAGTGTTTGCAAAGTGCCCTGATGGGGAGAAGAGCCAAGGGCTTCCCATCCAGAGGAAGGAAACAATTTTAATTGAAAAATGAAATCACAGATTACATGCAAATCTTTGTTGGCAAACTTCAATCACCACCAAATTAAATGCATAGCTAAGCTAAGCATCTTTGGGACACTCCATTTAACGTTTTCCTGGGGTATGTCCACAGTGTTCAGAGGCAGCCTGATAGGTGTCCTCCTGCAGAAGGAGCCCCCGGGAAGGATTCAGGGGATTTGGGCTCTAGCTGCCTGGGGCCCCCATCTACCGGCCTTACTTGTTTGGGAAGCAGTCAAGTAGGGCAGGAAGACAGAGGCGTTCTGACCGGTTTTACCATTCAGCTTCCTGCCTTTCAAAAAATCAGGCAAAGGAAAAATTAGAAAATAGTCTAGTAGCAACGATATTAAAAATTACCCCCCCCCAAATGACCTCATCTTTCCCTACGAATTTATAAATGAGGACACTTAGGCTCAGAGTATCCCGTGATCAAGCTGACACCGGACACAGGTTACATCAGGCCCAGGACAGGATTTTGGTCCCAGATTGTCTGGGTAACCCTAAGGAGCAGAGTCCCCTCTGCTGGGGGCGGGGGATGAGAGGTCCACTTCCACGCTGCTCTGTATTGTTTCATTCTCATCGTCTACTTCGTGTTGGTGGCTGTGTCGGGGAATTTGCCTGCTGCCACATTCCATCTTGTACACTCAAAACGCATGTGCCAGTCACCGTGCTAGGCACTGGACTCCAAAACCAGAAAGCCAAACTCTCCCGCGTTCCTCACCCGCAGGATCACATCCTGTCTCCCAGTGAGAGCAGGCCCTGCCATCACCGTGCCTGAGATGGGTTATAAAACAGTCTCTGCAACAGGACTGTGAGCTCCTAAAGGAAAGAACAGGGATCATTAATCTGTGCATCTACCTCCAGGTCAACTGGCTTGAGAAACTCCCTTATTGCATATTAATGGAAGGAATCCATATTTGAAAGAAGGCACTTTTGCCTCAAAACTCGCAGCAGTTTTGCTCAGCGAAATTGAGGATAGCCATGGGATGTTTACCCTGAATTAGGAGGAGATGCTTCTAAGGTGTCTTTCACCCGAGCGACATTGTGTTGCTTATCACAACGAGATGTCAGTTAAGCCAGAGTCACGGCCATTCCAGCACCTGCCTCGCCCTGAGGCACCCCTGCTCTTGCCTGGGCTCAGACGCCAGGGCCTTCTGAACACGTGGTCGGGGCACAGGTAGAGAGCCCCGGGAGGAGGTGACTCTGGCGCCTGTCCCCAGAGCGGGGACGGTTCTGTGAGTTGCAACCGCCGGCGTAACCGGGGCCGCCAATCTGAGTCTGATGAGAAAAGCCAGGAAGAGTGTGACAGGCCCGGGCTTGGTGGGGAGGAAGTCCCCCTCCACAGGGCCTGGGGCCCCAGCGCGGCGGGCGGGGGTGGGGGGCTCTCTCTCCGACTCCGCCTCTGCAGAGCATGTGGGTTCTGGCCTTATCTGCCAGATGGCTCCCGGAGGGGATGATTTATTAGGTGCAGAAAGCTCGCTGATAAATTTTACTGCAAGTCCCCGGCAGAAGACTGGGGGTACAACAGCCCAGCGCAGGCAGCTCTAATGGAAAGTGCCGTCACCAAAGAGCAAAGCATTATTTATGACTGTCTGTAATGCCGTTTGGGGGAAATTCATCATCGCCTCCCTGCTCCGTGCACACGGGGACAGCAGCTGGGGGAGGGGAGCACAGGACAGGTGGGGAGCAGCTAGAGCTTCCCTGGGAATCTGCCAGTGGAAAGCAAGGCCGTATTTTCCCTGGGTGACCCAGCTCCCCTCGCCAAGCACTGACCTACCAGTCCCCTCACCGGCCCTCCCCCACCTCTAGCCCCCCCTCCCGCCCCCTCTCCCCCCACCCCACCACCAAAGCAGAGAGGAGAGAAGAAGAAGGGCATTTTCTTGTTCTCTGTGTGGACCGCAGATTCTTAACCTGTCTGCACGGTTGAGGGCAGTCCCTTCCAGAAGCAGAGGTCTAGACCAAATGAGCACTCCAGTCCCCATCAAGCTCAGGGCAAGAAGAAGATATTCTCCCATTTTGCACAACTGCTCAAGAAGTCAGGCTTAGACAGGACGGTGACCCAGCTGCGGTCCCTCAGCAGTCAGGGTCAAGGAGCTCAGAGGCTGGCGTCTTTGGCGACCCCCCTGTACTTTCCTCGTGACACACAGCATGGCCCTGTGGTCGAGTCTCTCTGCGCAGGTGTCCTGTGCACGCAGCTGGATGGAGACATTTGGGGTCACCCTCTCCGAGCCCAGCCCCCTCCCACCATGTCAACAAGGGAGGCCCCCATCACTGTTCTTCCCTTCAGTATATATAGAACATAGTACTCATGGATTACTAGCTGCCTTATATTTGAATTCTTTATGTCTAAGTCTGTCTCTGCGATCGAATCGAATGCTCTTTGAGGGCAGGGCCTGTATCCTATCCATTTTTATATTCACCTCAGCCGTAAGCAGAGCCCCTGGCACATAGTAGCTTTGATAAATGCTTGATAAAAACAATGACCCTGGCAGACTTCAGATCTACTGGGGTCTCATGTATTCTTACATGTCTGTCACCAGGCTGGTATTCATAGCATTTCAACTTAGCTGGTCCCCTCCTGCGTGTCCGTCAGGGAGGCATCATGGAAAGAGCACTGGGTTAGGAGTCAGGAGGGATGGGTTCTAGCGGGCAGCGATCCCAAACATTCGTTGAGTATGTAACATGGACCAAGTCAGATTTCACCATTAGTGCAATGATTAAACCGGGCAGCTCAGCTTACTTCTGCACGCCTTGGTGTGCTGGGGAAGAAAGGAGTAATAAAGTCGAACGCACAGGACATCTATGAGAACGTGAGAGTTATGGCAAGTGGGGATCTGAGTTCTAGGAAAAGGGAGGAAACAACTTGCATCAGATGGTTCTCGATGCCAAGAACTATGCTCAGGTGCTTTGGATGTGTTATCTCGTTTACGTACCTTCACACAAGCTTAGTTTCATTATGACACTCACAGTATAAATTCGAAAACATGGTTTCAAGCCCTTCACTACCTGGCTAGGTGTGCTTAAGCGGAGTCACTTTTCCTCCTGGGGCCCTTGATCTCATGCAGGAAATAAAAGAGTTGGACTAGAAGTTCAATAGGGTCCCATCAGCTTCATATCCCTGTGAATAACATAGGCCCACGGTCACCCAAGCAGCCAAGGTGGTTCTAAGCCCATTGGAGGGGCGGGATGTGAATGGGTGATCAGTATTTTCAGGAAAAAGAAATTATGCCTGAAGGGGGCTACTTCAGTTTTTGCTTGAAGATCTGGGATTTAAATTTACCCCAACAGGAAATATTGAAGAATATGGCACTGGAACCCACTTGGACTGTCTCAAGAGGAGAGAAGAGTCTGGCAACTCCAGGCCCAGGAAGGAGCAGGCCAAAGAGGTCAGGGGGACAGGAGAAGACTCCAAAGACTGGTCCCAGCATTGTCCACCCTCTGCCCATCCTGGACCGGTAAGGACAGTCATGATGACACCCCTGTCAAGGCCCCATCCATCTCTTTGACAGCTACATGGCTGACACTTTCTCCAGAATCATGACATTTTAAATGGAGAAGAGACATTTATGGGCTTTAGTCCAACAGATTTGCATGGAAACTGGGGACCACTGGGGGAAAAAAATGACCTGCCCAAGGTAACAGAGCCACCTGGAAAGAAAATCTCTTGACCACTGATCCATACCCTGGATGATGGGTCAGTCTACTTAGCACCGGGCGTGTCCTCTCCACGTGCACTTCCCAGAATACACCCTACAGGAGGTGCACCCACTGGTGGTTCTTTCATTTTTTTAAATAACAATGGTAAAGAATAGCCTTTTAACTTTTCATAAATATGAATTTGGAGCATAAGAACAATCCTAAGACAGTTCAACAAATTTTATTCGTACTAAAAGAGGCAAATCAAAGAACTAGGACTCAACTTGATGACTTCTGATCAAACCAATGAGAATACCAGTGTTTAACAGACCACTATTACTGGGTTTAGTAAGAAGGGCCCTTCTCAGTTCTGACCTGAGGTTTGGGCTCTTGGTTTGTGTTTCAGCATCTCACAGAACAGGATATTTCTTGGAAACAGCAGGTGGAGTGTCGTAAATAAGAATAAAAGACTTGGAGTTAGACAGCCTTAGGGTCAAGACTCACATCCAAATCCTGCGTTACTCAAGGCAAGTTGTTTAACTTTTCTGAGCCTTAGATTCCTCTTTTGGGGGCAATAATAACTTCTTCAGAGGATTATTTTAAGGACTACATTCAGCAATGTGTATATAGTCCTAGTGAAGAGTCCAGTACAGAATAGATGGACAATATATGATATTTGTTATTTTGATGCTAACGTTCAGAAAGTCAAGTAGAATCAAACACTGACCCCTTAACTAGAAATTTCAAGATGATCTGTCCTCTTGGTCAATATAAACTACTTTCTTCTCTCCCAATTTCTCTTGAAACCAAGCCTGAATGATAATATGGATGCATGATAATTCAAACATATCTCAAAAATTGATCTCCATAAAGCATGACCCATGCTCATCCAAATGACCAATGCCTTTGGAAACTGAGACTTCATTTCCATTTTCCAAATGACTATTGTTTTCAGCACCTGGGATGCCATGGAATTTAAGGTAGCTCAGCCATGGAAAATGAATATGGCATTTTTTGTCAACCACCTAATGACATAGACAAGGGCAAAAATTCCTACCACTTAAGTCTCCAGCTCTCAAACATAGCTTTGAGGGATGGTCTCAGGTGTCCTGCAGAAGAATTATTTAAAGTGTTTGGTAGACATGCTGATTTCCAGGCTCCAGGACCAGAAATTCTAATTTAGTCTGAAAGGAGGCCCAGGAACCTGCATTATAAATAAGCAAGAGATTCAGATGTACATCCAGGTTGAGAACCATTGACCTCAGTCAAGGGTTATTTTTCTAGGTATATTTTATTATACTCTCTCACCTATTTTCTGTCTCTTTGAATTTAATATTTACACCACTACATTACAGTGAGATGGGGAGAAAAGACAGAAAATATCTTTATCCTGATCTCATAGCCCCATCAGCAACTTCCATTTATATTTTGGGATTCTTACTACACTAGATACTATAAAAATTTCTCCCTGCTTTCAGACAGTTCTTGGGTTCCATAAAAATGCACTTAATATTTAAGATAGCAGTAAAGTTTTAATACTTTAAAACAGAAAAAGGCAAATAAGATTCATCTGGTGCAGTACAACCAGCTGATTGGCACGGGCGGCCTGGAACACCAGGGCACTCTTAGGAGAAGCCCTGCTCAGGGAGAATGTGTGCCGGGTTTGATTAGTGATGTCTGGCATGGGTACAGCCATCGAAAGTCAGAAAGAGCGACTTCTTCCAGCTCCACTTCAAAGTATATTACTGCCAGAGGAGGAAGAGTATTCAAACTTGATTAAAGGGTGATGTTTACATTTAAAGTTTCCATTCATACTTCAGTTGAGAGCTTATTTTCCATTCTTGTTTTTTTGGGTTTTTTTTCCCTAACTAAATTAAAGGTGTATCCAGGAATCTGTGTGCTCCTGGTCCAGATAAAGTAGGAAGCCATCTGAATTAAGAACAGAAAATTCTAAGAGGCACTAGACCCCATGGAAGCATATACACCAAGCAGCACTTCCTTTCCCCCACCCCCGAAAGGGGACGCTGGTTTTGTAGAGTCTCCCTGTGTGTGTGTCTCAAGGATGGACTGCAAAGTGAATAAAAGAATCGCTCCTGGCATTCCCTTTCCCATCACCCTGCCTTCCCTAGAACTATTCCTTCTATCCTAAATGCCCTTCCCCACCCTCTACTGGGTTTTTACTGTAACCCGACCAATCATTTAAGGTCCAAATCAAGATCTACCTCCCAACAAAAGACTAGACACTCCCAGTTGTAATTATTTTTCCATAATATTTGGTGACTTTACAAAAGCATTTCTGGACAGCTGTTTGTTATCCTCGATAATCGTGCAGTTTGTATACCCCTCACCCAAGCAGTGAGCCTCTGGGGAGTAGAGACAGAATCATATTCACCGTGAGAGCCTCACAGCACCCAGTGTCATGAGCTGCCCTTGTAGGTATCACTGAATTAAACAGAAAAGGCAGCTGGGCTTTGTTTTGTTTTATAAACCCAAGAAAGAAAATAAGGTATGGGGTGAAATCATGCCAGGGAAAGTCTTCTGTGTGTTTCACGCTCTTCCCAGGTGCATTTGTGTGCGGGGAAGCTTGCGTGAGAAAATGCCCTACCCGTTCCTCCTCTAAGATTCTTCCCTGCTTCTTCAGATGATGCCGAAGCAGCGCTAGCCTTGGGCGGCCCCTAAGTAAGGTTCTGCTGAGAGACACGACCAGCAGGGATTAGCACAGCAGCTAATGACAGACTTTCAGGGGACAGTGCCTGCCTGGAGGTGTGGCCAGCAGAGTGTCAGGGGCGCTGAGCAATGCATCCACCCTCAGCAGCCCTCCCCAGCCCCGAGGACGCCCGGCGGCTGGGCCTCTGCGTGTGGGGATGCTTGCTGCCTCAGTCCTGGCCCAGCATTCCTCTCTTCCCCCCACTACCAAGCCGGCAGATAGGGAGGAGGGAGGCCGGGCTTTACCAACAAGCCGGTGCTGAGTCTGAGGCAGCAGCAGCCTTCTAAGAGCCCCAGCTTGCTAACCAGCCTTCCAAAGGTCATTAGTTTCCTCCCGGCCTATGTGCCCACAGCAAATCACCCGGGTTCCTTGACAACGACCCTGGGGCGAACCAGTGGGGCTTCCCATGGCACAGACCATGGAAGGGACAAAGCTCACCCTCATCATTTGGCTCCTTCCCTAAAAAATCACTTCTTGTAAAATTCTATGACCCTCATCAGTGACTTCATGATCCTGTTATTCCAAAGCTCTTCATTTTACAGATCAGGACACTGAGACCCAGCAATGCCAAGAGATCTGCTCAAGGGCCTCCATCTGGTCAGCGGCGGAGGGGAATGAAGCCCAGGCTGGCTGCCCTCCAGACCAGCTCTTTCCTAACACAGCCTCAAAATACACTAATTACTGATTACTAGCTTTTACTCGACGTAGGGAAGAAAATACATGATTTCTGACAGGGCACTGATTCAAATGATAAACCTATCCAAATGTCGTTCTCTAGTTTTCCCTTTTAATTCTCAAAATCATACTGAACAGTTTAGATTCTTCCAGGAGAGAAAATTGAATGAAGAAATGGAATCGACATCTCTCGCACCCCTGTGCCCCCTCCATCATGCGAAGCACATCTGTATAGATTATCCTATAGAATCCTCACAAAAATCCACAAAGGAGGCATTAATACCCCTTCATTTATAAATGAGGACCTGAAGTTAAGGGATTGGCCCAAGAAGCAAAGCTCATCAATCAATGGCAGAACCAGGATTCAAACTCAGGTCTCCTGGTCCCCAGACCAGTGTCTTTCCACTGTTCCACGGTGTCACTCTGAGGATGTGGGGTTCTTGGGGCCCTCCGTAGACACGGTCCCATATACCAAAGGAGGGCTAAGGCAAATCAGGGCCAGGCGGCCATGGCCATTCCCAAGAGTCCTGCCCCCACTCCTCCAGAGCCCCCCGCAGGGAGTACCCTCTGTCCCACCCTGAGCCGGGCCCTCCGAGCTAGCCGGTCTTCTCAGGTCTACATCCAGGTGGCTGTAACCTGTCCTGGAGCAATCTCCCTGTGCTCCAGGTTGAAGCGCAGGGACACAGTCAGCCCTCCGCGGTTGGTTGAATCTACGGAACCGTGGCTATGGAGGGCCGACTGGGCTCCTCCACGTTACATAAGGGACTTGAGCGTCCACGGATTTTGGTATCTGCGGAGGGTCCTGGAACCAATCCCCCGTTGTTACCGGGACAACTGTATACAGAAGATGGGGCAGAGCACTTCCTCCTGGCCACACCCCAAAGAGGGGTTGTCCACACAGAGAGGTTTGTGCTCACCGTTTAGCTCTCATGTGGTCCCCTCCCTTCCTGACAAGGATGCTATGAGGACAAATGAGGTAATATACCTGAAGTGTTTTGAGAGCTCTCTAAATGTGACATAAATATTACAAAGGAGCCGCTGATGCTGATAACAGTAATAACAGTGGTGATGACGGGACTACATCCACGGTCATAATTTAAGGGAATGTTTAAAATGAGAAAACCCAACCAAAATCAATCCACTGAACTTTATTTAGAAGAGAGGCTGCTAATAAAAATATTATGGGAATGTGAACTCTTGGGAAATAATGATGATTCTCTCCTATTACAAGGCTCATCAGATCCATTTCCAAAGTACAGCTCAGTTATTTGTGGGCTCTTTGCCACTTGGGACAATGAGACAGAGGGAGAGAGAGAGGAAGGAGAGGAGGAGGAGGAAGAGGAAAAAGAAGACGAAGAAGAAGAAGATGAGGGCTTCCCTGGTGGCGCAGTGGTTAAGAATCCGCCTGCCAATGCAGGGGACACGGGTTTGAGCCCTGGTCGGGGAACTAAGATCCCACATGTTGCAGAGCAACTAAGCCCATGAGCCACAGCTACTGAGCCCGTGTGCCACAACTACTGAAGCCCGCACACCTAGAGCCTGTGCTCGGCAGCAAGAGAAGCCACCGCAGTGAGAAGCCTGCACACGGCAACAAAGAGTAGTGCCCGCTCGGTGCAACTAGAGAAAGCCTGCGCACAGCAACAAAGACCCAACAAAGCCAAGTAAATTAATTAATTAATTAATTAATTTTTTAAAAAAGAAGATGAAGAAGAAAAGAGGCGGAGGAGGGAGGGAAGGGAAGAGAGAAAGGAAGGGGAGGGGGAGGAGAGGGGAGGGGGAGGGGAGGGGAG
>NC_041233.1:90929003-90978202 GCF_002837175.3 Physeter macrocephalus
AGGGGGAGGGGAGGGGAGGGGAGGGGGAGGGGAGGGGAGGGGGAGGGGAGGGGGAGGGGAGGGGGAGGGGGAGAAAGAAGAAAAACAGAAGAAAAGAAGAAGCCATCCACACTGTGTGCCGGAGCCCTGGGTTTGGGAGATACAACCAGCCTGTATTTCTAGACCCATCGCCAGCTCTTTCCCTGTACCAAGGGCGTTGGCACTGGTGAAGCATCTGTCTGTGATTTTCTTCCTTCTTCTCTTCATCCCTCGCTCCTCTCAGTAGCTGCTGCAGAACTTGTACTTAGAGTCTTTTCATAGTGGGGCAGTAATAGGCTGCCATCTTTCTCAAAGCTGGGTAAGGTCATTCTTCAAAGATAAATCCACCCAAGGATGAGAGCCCAACACGGACTCTCCACGGAGCCCCCACTGCGGCGGCTCACAGAGGGCTTCCCTTGTGGTAGGGAGTCTGAGCCCTATTTGCTCTGATTACCCTGGTTAGGGAAGTAGGGGTGGGGAGAGTAAAACCTCAGACTAGGGGAAACAATGGAGCTAGGAAGACATGTATTAAGTGAACCAAGCTCCAAGGAATATGGGGCAATGGGGACCTGTCGAAGGTAGGACAGAATCCCACTGCAGAGCCGAGCAGGGATTGGATCCCCATCATTCCCTCTTCAGCTCTGTCAATGCAGTGGTAGAGCACCCGCGGCTACTCTTGTGTCGTTTCACGGGTGGAATGCTCAAAGCCCCCTAACCACAAGCATCATCGGGGGGAAAAAATGCTAATAGCATTTTGAAACTCGCTGAGACTCCTGAATTCTGAGTTTTTTGGAAACTACTTTTATCGATTCCCAGAAAGCAAAATGATCTGGCCACTGACAGTGACAGGCCGCCACCCACCCTCTAATTCAGTGTCCAAAACACAGGATTTAGCACGGACGTGTTGCTGCCCTTAATTGAAATAGCTAAAAGGGACTTCCCTGGTGGTCCAGTGGTTAAGAATCTGCCTTGCAATGCAGGGGACGCTGGTTTGATCCCCGGTTGGGGAACTAAGATCCCACATGCTGCAGGGCAACTAAGCCCACACGCTGCAACTACTGAGCCTGTGCACCACAACTAGAGAGAATCCTGATCCCACGTGCCACAACTAAGACCCAATGCAGTCAAAAAATAAAATAAATAAATAAATAAATATATTTTTAAAAAGAAATATCTAAGAAATGTGCCTGTACCTCTGTTTTTCCTAATGGTAAGCTAAAACATTGTTTTCATATTAAAACACAGGTGTATTTTGATATAACATACAAAATGTGGATGACATTTCAAACACAAAAATTCAAACACTAGACACTTGCCCTAGGATGTTTCAGGCCATCACATACTTGGGGCCTCTCATCTGCCCCTCTCTGCCTTTACCTGAGTGAAAAGGTTTAAGAGCCACCACTGTGAGGTGGGTTCCCTCCTGGCTGGTCTGCTCTCTGGCTAAAGGATTCCATTTAGTCATCTGTAGAGTGAAGTTTTAAAATCTTTTGAGTCTGGACATTGTTTACAGAGATGTGGTTCTAGAACTTTCTCCCCAGAAGTCTTCAAGGACAGAAGAGTCACACATCATTTAGGATGACTGAACTGGAATCTCCGTGTTGTAGGAGAATAAAATCCCTCCTTCTGGGGGCAGGGAGGGCATAAATTAGGAGTTTGGGATTAAAATATACACACTACTATATAAAAAATGATAACTAACAAGGACCTACTGTATAGCACAGGGAACTCAACTCAATATCTTGTAATAACTTATAATGGAAAAGAATCTAAAAATGAATACATGTGTATATATATATATATATATATGTGCGTGTGTGTGTTTGTGTGTGTATATATATATATAAAACAATTACTTTATACCTGAAACTAACACAACATTGCAAATCAACCATATCTCAATAAAAAAAAAATTTTTTAAGAAAAACTGAAACAAATATCCCTCCTTCTGAAAGACTCTTAGCTTTGCTAACTTATGTTTCCCTTGCCCTATGGCAGACTTTCTTCCGCTAATAATGCACAACGATCAGTAGCTCCAATTCTCTTCCCTCTTTTCTGTTCCCTTCATCTAAATAATGCTTCTCGCTCCCACTCTCATCCCATCCCAACAAGGTGTTAGGATTTGCGTCCAGAAGAAAATGATGTCATTCCCTCCCCAGCTCCATCATGGCAGAAACCAAACTCTTTTAAGAGGCATCCATGTGCCGGCACCACCCACCCCCATCCCACCAAGGAGGACCCTGCTCCTTCCTCTACGCCCCACATCCCTTACTGGTAAATCCGACGGGTCTAGGTATGTCATGGAGCAGGAGAGAGAGGGAATCACTGGCCACACCAGCTTCTAGTTTCACCCAGAAGCATAGCTTTGGAACCTGATTAAAAAAAAGAGAATTCTCCCATCCCCCAGCCAGACAGAGTGAATGACAACCATGTTTTGCAAATGCTTCTGCCACTTCCAATCATTCGGCATGAAAGTGAAGAACAATGCCTAGTGCTTCCCTAGCACTTGGTACTTTCCCAAATGCAGTCTGTGGTCTCAAAACACATCCACCAAATCCAAGGCCACTTCAGCTCATTTATCCAGGCCTATACCAGACTGGGAATTTGGCCCTTGGCTAAACAATAGACCCCCCCCAGGCAGTGTGGGTTTGCGTTTGAGAACATGACCTAAGTACCATCCTTGGCTGATGTTCAGTCCATTCCGAGCTTTACTGGGATTCTGACCTCATTCTGAGCTGTCCGACTCATTCTGAAAAGAAGTGAAGACTGTTTGACCCAACGCTCCTGGACTCAGAAACATTTTGGAATAAAAGAGAGGGAAGCCTTTAAAAGAAAACTCAATAATATCGGGATTTTAGATCGATTGTGCAAGAGGAATTCAACCTCATTTCCAATGCTCTCAGATTAACACTGCTATGACTTCTTCCTGAGACCTAATATTATGCGTGGGAGGTGCTAAAGCATTCCTGTGGGGTGTCACAGCTTGTCTCCAGGGAGTTAATCATTTTCAATTGGTTCTTGAGCCACAGGCACCACAGCACTCAACCACATCCACAAAGGATGTGTCTACACAATGCCATTGTCCACGACATGGAGTGAGAGCACGACACAAAATTTGTTAAAGAACTATTGTTCACTCATTTATTCAAAAAAATTCTCACTGAGCTCAGGTCATCTGCAGACACTTTGGCCAAAGACTTTCCTTCCTGGTTTTATAGGTCCTGGTGTCGGATAGCAGAGTGAACCGTGAAACATACATGTTTACTCTACACAACTTAAATGGAATATAGTGGAGAGGAGAGGAGTTTCTCTGATCACTCCATCACCATCTGCATTCTCCCACCCAGACTAGACCCTCTACTTACTCCCAGGAAAAGGATGACAGAGTAGGGATGCCAAGAAAAACAAAAGAAGAATTCTTTACCCCTGAGATTCCAGGAGAGGTCCCCGCCATATAGAAATTTTCAGAAATAATTTTGGGGACTTTCCTGGTGGTGCAGTGGTTAAGACCCTGCACTCCCAATGCAGGGGGCCCGGGTTCAATCCCTGGTCAGGGAACTAGATCCCACACGCATGCCACAACTAAGAGTTCACATGCCACAACTAAGGAGCCTGCTGCCACAACTAAGACCGGGCGCAACCTAATAAATAAATATTTTTAAAAAAAAAAAAGAAAGAAAGAAACAATTTGGACTTTCCTGGACTCACCACACCCACTGACTTAAGAATTCCACACCCACCTGAGACATGACCCCATCATATCTCTGGATTTCATTGCTATTTATAAACCACCTCAGACTGAAAACCTAAGTGTGGGACCCCTCCTTCCCCACCGCTGCCCGATACCCTCCCCTCCAAAATGGAGCTAAGAAAATCACGTGGGGGCCTCTCAACTCATCTTCTGAAACAGAAGCAGTTAGAAGTCATTTAAAATATTTATCATCTAATCTACAGTCATACCTACAGATCGGATAATTACAGCCTTGAGATACAAACGCTCTCTCTGCAAGGCAGCTTTGCAACATTGCTGTCCGGCCCCTTTCTCACTGAAAGAATTTTTCACCCCTTCTGACTGAAGTGACCCAGATTCATGCTTTTTAACCCTCTCCCCCAAATGCCATCACCCATAGGTCCAGGAGACATTTCAGGGCTCCAGAAGCTTTGATTTCTAGGTGGCAAATCTATCAGTTTTCAGACAAAAGGCAAGTCACTCCCACATCCTCCATTATCCTCTGTTGGGACTGTCTATCCCTCCGTCTTCCCCTCTGCCAAATGGTTCACATGGCAGGAACGGCCTCCACGATGAGAGCCAGGGAAGAAATCAAAGAAATGACCGAATGCCAAAGGTGAACATGTACGCTGGTGATGGTTAAACAGAGGGGACAGACTGAGACTCAGAGACGGGGAAGTCACTAGGCCAAGTCACAGAGCTGTCGGGAAAGAACGGGGACCCCACCCCCTCAACCCATCTTCTGAGGCTCAGGGAGTGCCCTTCTCCCGTCTACTCATCGCGCCCCAAACTGGGGCTGAGATTCCAGAGCAGGTGAAGCATTATCCCTGGTGGGGAGAGCGGTGGCCTCCTTGCTCCACGGCCAGGGCACCTCCAGCCACCTGAAATCCCTGCCCCCCAGTGTCCTCCCCCCAGGCCCCCTGTGTAGGTAACGGCTTCCATTCAGCATGTGTGTAACTCAGAGCCACATGACACTGAAATGCTAAGTGAAGAGCAATTAACTTTTGCTCCTGAAAACCCACTTTAGCTTTCCATAACTCTTTGGGGGCCATTTCAACTAAGCCAAACCTCCCACACATTCTCCCTCAGCAATAAATTACCTTCCTGGCTTTAATTAGCTGCCGGAGTACAAAACGGGCTGGGTGCTGCCGTGGCTGCTTTCCCCACGGGTCCCATTCTGTCACACAGACTCCAGAAGACAGCAGCTGCCGGAAGGGCTGGGCTGCCTTGGTGGGGACGTGGCGGGCAGTGGATGCCTCACCTGCCCACAGGAGATAAAATTAGGTGGAGGGGCCGCTTGGCTCCTTGGTGATGAGCCCCCTCTTCTTCCTCTCATCAGTCTTTTCCTCCTCCAAGCTGCCCCCAGAGCTCGCGTGTATACACACACACACACACACGCACACACACACACACACACGCACACGCACACACGCACACATACTAGCCCCCAGGTATCCAGTATCTTTATCGCCCTTATCATTCTTGCTAAGGGAGAAATTACTGACGGAGCTTAATATATAAGCCCTCCCTGGAGAATCTGCTCTATAATTGTGAGCTAAGCTTGAGTCTAAATGAATAAATCTCTAAGGATGTGATTTTAGTCACATCTGTGGGCTGGAAACGGTATTGGCTGGGAAAGAAAGAAATCAAAAAGCACCGTCAGCACCCCCGCCATCATTCTGAGCCTGAGATTAAGATCTGAGGTCCTGCTTCGAACTAGAGGTGTGACCCTCAGCAAGTGCCTTCCTTCTCTGGTCCAGTTGCCCTGGAGAGCTGTGATGGGTGAGCCTGGGACCCCTTAGACCCTGCCGTACTGTGATTCTGACACTCATATGGTGGGGGCGGGGAGTAAGTGGGGAAGACACATTCTATCCCAGACCTCAGTGCATGCGTGCTTTTACTCACCCCTCCTGCTTTTTCTAGAGTCTACCATCTGGACCAGAGGGTAGCCTCTGCTGGGTCCTGATTGCCCCCCACCCCAGGCAGAGCCAGGGCCCCCAGGCTGCACCCACACACTCCATCCCCGGGAGCTGTCCCCTGGCCCAGGGAGGGCCCGGGGAAAGGACTAAAGCCCCTTTCCTCGCTCCGTGGAACACACTTGTGCTAACGGCTGCTTCTCCCCCAGGCCTCCACCCCCCCCTCCTCTGACAAGCATCACTTTCCCAAGCCCGATTACGGGCTGCCTCCTTCCACCCTTCCTTTCTTGGGGGAAAAAATTTGAAATAAAAAGTCCAAACATGAAGCCCACAGCCAGGACTCTGCTTGTCGGAGGAGGTGACAGGCGGCCGGCCACAACCTGACTCTGACGAAGGGTGTGAGCTCAGAGCCCAGCCAGGGACTCTCAGCCTGGCTTCCCTCGCGCCTCCCCAATTAACAGGCAGCCCATCGGGCGCGGGAGGAGGCCGGCAGG
The DNA here is from genome assembly GCF_002837175.3 of Physeter macrocephalus. Taxonomy (NCBI): domain Eukaryota; kingdom Metazoa; phylum Chordata; class Mammalia; order Artiodactyla; family Physeteridae; genus Physeter; species Physeter macrocephalus. The sequence goes on from NC_041233.1 coordinate 90,935,162, forward strand.
CAGGTACCCGGCCTGTCACAGCCGCCAGACAGGCTCCCCCGGCCCTGCCTGCAGGCCTGTCACACACCCCGGGAACTGGGAGGTGAGCAGTGCCCGCAGCCCAGCGAGAGCGCAGCCCCCCTGCATCCCGCCACGGGGGTGGCCTGGGGCCAGAGGTGACCATGACTCCAGCTTCCTCATCCCTGATCACCTACATCGGTGATGCCCGGAAGGGATTAGTAACGGAGGGACCCCCCCCCGCCCGCCCACCAAGTTGGCCCAGGAGACACCTGAGTGTCGGTCATTTGGGAATCATAGGAAATGGTCACAGTGAAGACTGACCAGCCTCTCTGAGCCAAACCAGCACTGAGTTCCCTGGCCCGACCAACTACACACCCACGGCCTCGCCTTTGCCTCTGTGAAAAGAGTTCTGGGCTGACATTCCAGGCGTGCCTCACGGTTTCAGCCCCTGCCCCAAGCGATCCCAGATAAGGGGATGTCTGGCTTCAGCTCCCACAGGTAAGGCCCCGGACCTCCTCCTGCTGGCTTGGCCTCACTCGGGCACAGGCACCAAACTCGCATGGCCAGGCCACCTGCAGACACCCAAGCCCTCTGGGACTGAGAGCGTCTTCATAACTACTACCTGTTCCATGATCTCAGTTAGAAATCCTTGCTCTGGTCAGTTACCCTGGCGAACTCCCAGCCCCTCTAAGCTTAACTTTACCTGCCTGAACAGCTGAGTGGTGCTGGCTTTCAGACCTCCCATGGGTGGAGGAAACCCACCCATCCATGTCCTTCCTAAAGCAAGGGTGCCTTCTGCACAGACAGTGATGTGAATCGTGGCCCTGGAGCGGGGCAGCGTGGCGGCCCTGACTCTTCCCGGCTCCCCACGCCCGGGCAGGAAGTCAGTACTCCTGCGCGGCCACTGTTGACTTGGTACCCGCAGGAGCCATCTCTGCCCTTTATCTTCTCCTTACTTGTGTGTCTTAGTCCTTTCAGGTAGCTATGACAGAGTACCACAGACTGGGTGGTACTCTGTAACAGAAACTTCTCACCGTCTTGGAGTCTGGGAAGTCCAAGGTCAAGGTGCTGGCAGATTCGGTGTCTGGTGAGGGCCCGCTTCCTGTTTCATAGACCACTGTCATCTCACTGTATCCTCACATGGCAGAAGGGGTCTCTTTTTTTCTTTTGGAAATAAACATTTTATTTTATTTATTTATTTTTTAATTTTTTTAATTTATTTATTATTTATTTATTTATTTTTGGCTGTGTTGGGTCTTCGTTTCTGTGCGCGGGCTTTCTCTAGTTGCGGCGAGCGGAGGCCACTCTTCATCGCGGTGCGCGGGCCTCTCACTGTCGCGGCCTCTCTTGTGGCGGAGCACGAGCTCCAGACGCGCAGGCTCAGTAGCTGTGGCTCACGGGCCTAGTTGCTCCGTGGCGTGTGGGATCCTCCCACAGGGCTCGACCCCGTGTCCCCTGCATTGGCAGGCAGATTCTCAACCACTGTGCCAGCAGGGAAGCCCCCAAACATTTTATTTTTGAATCATTTTAGATTTACAGAAAAGCTGAAAGATAGTACAGATAGTGTCTGTACCCAGTTTCTCCTACTGTTAACATCCTACCTTACCATGCTACATTTGTCAAAATGAAGAAACCAATGTTGGTACATTACTGTTAACAAAGCCCAGATATTATTCATCAGTTTTTCCATTAATGTCCACATTGCATACGGTCATCACGGCTCCTCAGTCTCATCTTTTTTATTTTTTGAGCATTTCCTTACTTCTGCTACAAGGTGCAGAAAAAGCTGCAGGCTTATCTTGTAGTTTCCCTGCCCCAGCCCTAGAATCAGTCTGTCAACAGTATCTAATGCTCTCTTTTAGGCTCTCATGGGATGAGGCAAAAATTCTTACTATATGTCATCTTAGTTTCATATGGAAACTCGGAAAAATAAGAGATAAACCTCAATTTTATTTAGTTCCCAAAAGATGTGTTGTTGTTTTTTTAAGTTTAGATTTTGAGATTTTTTTCATTCTAACTCAAGTTCCCGAAGAGAAAAAGCTCCTAGGATACATAGTATAGCAAACCAGTCTCCAAAAGGCATCTCTTTTATAAGGGCACTAATCTTAATCATGAGGGTTCTGCCCTCATGTCCTAATCATCTCCCAAAGGCCCCACCTCCTAAGCGCATCATCCTGGGGGTTAAGATTTCAACATATGAATTTTGAGGGGACACAAACATTTGGTCCAGAGGCATCTGTCTAGAGAGAAGCCTACTCTCCCTGGCACAGATTTGTGACTTTGGTCATATCCAAAGGAGGCTGAGAGGAGCACGTGTGCCCATCCCACAAATGAGCAAATCATTTGGGATGCCTCAAAGTCAATGTGAGGTGGGGAGGAGAGAAAGCGGACCCCACTGGCGAAGGATGGGGTAAGGATACAGAATGATAAATGAGGCTAGGTGCAAAGACTCCTAAAGGGCCAGGACTATATCTTATTGGTCTTCCCAGTCCTAGTGTCGAGGGTAGTGACCAGCCACGGTGAGCACTCAGTAAACATTTGCTAAATGAAGGAGAGACAGGAATCAAGTTCTACAGTCGCTCTCCCAGGTTCTCAGCACTGGAAAGACTAAGTCTATATTCATAATGCCCTTTTTAGGCATCAGTTCAACTACCAGAACCCCTATGGTACCCTGTGAGGAAAGAAGAAAACAGAGAAGAAAGATGCTACAGAAGGAGAGAACAAGAATAAAGAATGGCGAGAACACACTTGGACAAGGCAAGTCTCCTCTCCACCTCATACCAGGGACTCTCACATTTGAGCAATGTTAAGCAGCTCTAGGACACCATCATATATTTCCAAATTTGCAAATGGTACTAGAAGGGAGGAAGGAGGAAGGGAGGAAGAGAAGGAAGAAGAGAGAAATAAACTGTTCCAAACTGGTCGCTAAGCTAGAAAAGAACTTACCAGTATATAAACTTTCATTTGAATGTGGCAACATCCCCCCTCGTAGAGGGGACTATAAAGTGATGGAGATGGAGATAAATAGGAACGAAATGCCAGCTCCTATACATGGCAAGGAGGAACATATATCAAATTCATTAATTATGATCCAATTTGTGCTTGCACTGTGAAGGATAACCACTTGCCATCAAAGAGATGCCCTTCCCTTATTAAAGCCATTGAGACTCTCAGGAAGTGCTCAAGGGTTTGAAATTCTGTATTTGAATTTCACACATGCTTTTTACTACTGGGACCAAAACTCAATCAACACTTGGTAGTGCTGACACCGGCATTCAAGCCACAGGGGTCTTCACTGCTTCATGACAGACCTACAGATAGGACCTGGTTAGGAAATTTGCTAATTTGTTCTCTGGATCAGGGTGCGTGTGTGTGTGTGTGTGTGTGGTGTGTGTGTGTGGTGTGTGTGTGTAACACATACATAATCCTATATCATTTTTAATAGAGTTGAGGTAGGAATGAAAGGACCCTAGCCAATTTAAAGAAGGGAACAATTAACCTCATCTCTCTCCAGTGGTCCAGGCCCAGCTGCCCAGGAGTGGAAATCATGTCCTCACTTTCATCTCAAAGCCAAACCAACATAAACATGTTGCTAAGAGACCAGGCTTCTCTTTCAACTCTGGACCCAGGCCTGTGGGCCATGCCCAGACATGGGCTGGGTTAGAAGCCAGAGCTCAGAGGTTATTACTCTTTTCTTTAGAAGCTCTTCAGCAGGACTTTGATTCTGATTTGCCCTTTCTGTCACTGTCTCTCGCCCTCAGATCCAGGCTGAATCAGAGAAAGTCACTGGATTTCCTCGCTCGGCACACTAAGTGCTGAGTAAAAGCGCATTGAATGGTGTTGACGCCGTAGGATGGAATGCAATGGACTGGAACAGATGGAATAGAGTTTGGAAAACCCTCCTGCCATCCAAAAAAACCTTTCCTTTCCTGAAGCTTCCCCACTGCCCACAAAGGGGTTTCCACAATGCATAGCATGCTGTAGCATAGTTTATTGTTTGTAGCATATACAGCATAACATACTACAGCATATAGCATGGTCTATAGCATACTAATCTATAGCCTACTTGACTGAAGGCCAAGAAATATCTATCTCCCTGAAATGGAATTTTCACGTGCAGCCAAAGATAATAATAGCGAATCCTCTCACAACCTAAGCGGGGGCTAATGTTATGCCCATTTTATATACGAGGAAATCTGGCCCAAAGAATTGAAGTAAGTTGCTCAAGACCATACAGCTAGTAGAGGCAAGGAAGGAATTAGGACTCAGCCCTCTGTGATTAAACTAGGCACAGGCAGGCAGGAGGCTCCAACCTCTGCATGGAAGATTATAAGTTTGGCACGTCTTCTCAATCCCCGAGGACCCAGGAGTGACATGAATGCAACCCCACTTTCCTGAATTACTGACAGAGGAATTTCCTCCCTGTGATTTCTCTTGCTCTGGTGTCAAGCATCTGAGCTGCCCTTGTAACTCCCTCATGATGAGGCAAGCGCAACTTTAACCGCATTTAACAGAAGGGAAGGCTGAGGCATGGAGAGATGTGATGCAGTGAGATCACATCTCCAGTCACCTGGTCCCCTAGCCCGACCTGACTCCACACCCCAGGGCACAGCCCTGCTCCCTCCCCTCCCCCTCCCCTCCCCCACCGGGGCCAGCCAGTCTGGGGCATGATAGACAGCCCTCCACTTCACGGATCAAGCTTTTCAGATAGAGTTCTTGACGCCAGATGCCTTCGGAGTGGACAGGCAGTATGGGGAGGGAATAAAGCACAAGGCCCTTTCCAAAAATAGAGAGAGGAAAGTCCAAAAGAGTAGGTGCCCACTGCACATCCCGGGAGGCCACTTGGGGGCCACAGCATCCCCTCCTGAGTGCAACTTACCGACACATCTTCCCAAACAGCGTCCAGATCCCTTCCTCCCAGGTTCACAAGCATGTCCCAGAGACAATGTCTCAAAGGGCTTTCTGGGCCCAGACTGGTTTTTGGTTTGTTTTTATCCCCTTCCTCCAATTCCCACTGATGCTCCTTTCTGAAATTCACTAAATAGGAAAACGTGAGAAGCATCATTTGGGTCTCCTAATGGATGTGGATTCTAAAAAGGATTCTGCCTCCACGGGGTCTCCTCCTGGTACACATCGTTGCCCGGTCACAACTCTCGCTCACCACCACCCCAAATGTCTAACTCCACTGGGCTCAGGGCTTGTGAGAGTACAAAGAAGTAGAAAACAAAGTCCCTGCCCTGCAGAGACTTGCAGTCTACCGGGTAAGCGTGTTAATGCTGCCACTACAGAGAGACAATTAACAACCGTGCCTCGGTTTCCCCCCGAGTCCTTTGGCAAATCACTCCACCTCTCTCATTAGGGCGGGATGGCAGGTGTTGACCACGCTTGTGGGGGACAATGACAGCATGCTTTGAACACCTCTTCTGTGCCAGACCTCGGACAAGAAGCTCAACAAATCCTCATGATATCGGGACTTCCCTGGCGGTCCAGTGGTTAAGCCCTTGCCTTTAAGGGCAGAGAGTGCGGGTTCCATCCCTGGTTGAGGAGTTAAGATGTCACATGCCTCACGGCCAAAAACCATAAAAAACAGAAGCAATATTGTAACAAATTCAATAAAGACTTTAAAATAAAAAAAAAAAATTCTTTAAAAAAAAATACTTATGACGTCCCTAACTCCATTCTTCAAGAGAGGTCATGTTATCTCCAAGAGGAAATCATGGCTCAGATCATGTCAAGCAAACTTCCCACAATCCCCCAGCCAGTGAAAGCAGAAATGGAATTCCAATCAAACACCCCAGAATGGGATGGACTCACCCCTGAGTAGTAGAGAGGAGAGTAGAATCACAATAATAATGGACTAAACCGTCAGGACCAATTTCCACAGTATTTATTGAACACATGAAAAAAAAAAAAAAAAAGCAATGTTTAGATTGATGTTGTGAATGGGACAGCCACTTGGGAGAGCAATGTGGCAATATCGATCAAAATTGTAAATGCATGAATCCTGCAGGCCAGAAATTTCATTTATATGAATTTCTCCAACTACACAAGGATGCTCACCAAAGCACTGTTTGTAATCGAAAAAAGCTGGAATCAACCTAGGTGTCCACCCATCGGTGATAAGTTAAATAAACCGGTTCATCCATAAAATGAAATATTAATACCAAGCATGCATTAAAAAGAATGAGGCAGGACTGTGGATACTAACATGAAGGCATGTCCATAAAACGTTCTTCAGCGTAAAAGCAAGTTGCAGAATTATATGTATAGTGGGATCTTGCTTATGCTCGAAAGCATTTTACACATAACACACGCGTACATATAAGCATATCCACGCTTAAAACGTCCGGAAGACACACACAGAACTATTAACAGTAGCTACTGGTAAAGAGTGGGTGGGGAAAGGGAGACTTCTGAATTATTTGGTTTGCTTTTACACACCCTGTCTTAGAGTTTTGTTTTGTTTTGTTTTGTTTTGTTTTGTTTTGTTTTGCGGTACACGGGCCTCTCACTGCCGCGGCCTCTCCCGTTGCGGAGCACAGGCTCCGGACACCCAGGCCCAGCGGCCACGGCTCACGGGCCCAGCCGCTCCGCGGCATGCGGGATCCTCCCGGACCGGGGCACGAACCCGCGTGCCCTGCATCGGCAGGCGGACTCCCAACCACTGCGCCACCAGGGAAGCCCATGTCTTAGAGTTTTTAATAACGCTTATGCGGGTTTTGTTTTTTGTTTTGTTTTGCGGTACACGGGCCTCTCACTGCCGCGGCCTCTCCCGTTGCGGAGCACAGGCTCCGGACGCCCAGGCCCAGCGGCCACGGCTCACCGGCCCAGCCGCTCCGCGGCATGCGGGATCCTCCCGGACCGGGGCACGAACCCGCGTGCCCTGCATCGGCAGGCGGACTCCCAACCACTGCGCCACCAGGGAAGCCCATGTCTTAGAGTTTTTAATAACGCTTATGCGGGTGACTGAGTTACACCTGTTGGAGAGAAATCCTCCAGAGGAGGTACTGAGGACAGGAAACCAAAAGCTTCAACACAGACCTGCCTTCCAGGAGCCAAGGGTCTCAGGATTTGAGGTCTGGGTAACTCACATCGCTCCCTTACCTGGTCCTTTCTCCAAGAGCTGAGGCACCTGAGGAAAAGTCGATGATGCTGGACTCTGAAATTAGCACACTTAGATCCAAATCTGGCTTCAGGACATTGTAGAGAGGAGGAGGGGGTGTCCCAGTCTCTCTTTGAGCCCAAGTTTCCTCATCTATAAAATGCGGGCAGGGCTAAAAACAACCCCCCGCCCCAGCGCATAGGCTTATTCATTAGAGCAAAGAAAGTCATATCACGTTTTAAAGACCAGGTTGGAAACTGAAAAAAGGAAAAGAAGTCATTGACTGGTACGTCCCATGGAGGAGGATGAGTCATCAGAGAAGATGGCCCCATCCGAACACTGACCCCACCCGCTCCCCTTCTGCACTGATGTGACAATGAGAGGAAAACGACCACGCGCTCAGGGAGTCCGCAAAGAACATCACCCACCCCTCTGATTCCAAACGCAAGGGCTGGTGGCCTGGGGCTGTGCAGCCATGGAAGATGACCTCAGTGCAAAGTGCTCGCCAGCAATGAGGCTTCTGCGTCAGCCTCGAAATCCCCAAGTAAATGTCGGTTCATTGGTTTGTTGATTAAAATCACTGATGGCGTATCTGACGGCTGCTGCCCAGGGACCCAGGGAGCTGAAACAGCAGTGAAACGACCCAGGAAGCCTTCAACCGTGAGCCTCCTGTGATTCCTAAACTTGGTTCTTCACTCACACCCTCTGCCTTCCTTTCCTCTCCCTCCTCTGACCACCGCTTCCCTGTCCCAACCACAAGTCAACCCTGCCTCCATCAACAGAACTTCACTCCTTTAAGAGCGCCGCTGGGCCGGAGGAGATAAGCATTAACTTAATGGGCTGATATAATTACATCAAATCATGAGGATAAGAATATAGACTTTGGAAAGAGAAAATCTGAGTTTGAATTCTAACTCCACTGCTTATTAGCTGAGTAATCTTGGATAACCCGACCTCAGCTCCCCAGTCAGTCGGGTCGCTCATAAAACAATTCACACAGTTCAAAGGAAGCCGCTATGCAAACGAAGGTTACAAATGCAGGTGGATATCATTCAACTGCCAAACAGGTAAAGTTGCCACGTGTTAGGTAACGTGGTCATCTCAACCAGCAAGAGGATGTCAAGGGAAGAGGAATGGAGTACCAAGAGGCTAAGCCATTGCCCCAATGTCACTCACCTGGGTAAGGGGACTCCTGACGTGAAGTTTCCTGACACTGAGGCCAGTGTTCTCCCCGCGCTGTGGGTGAGGCGAGCGGGTTATGTTGGGGGGTTTCTGCTGTCTGGCTCAGGGAACAGGCCAGCCAGAGTGCGTGGGTCTCATCCAACTCGCCACCACCCCATTTAGCTTCTCTCAGTAAAAAGCAATGGGGTATGAGCCCCAGAAGTACCTGAGGCTGGAAAGCAAAGCTGAGTCAGAGGAAAAGCGTGAGAAGAGCGAGAGCAGCTGAGAAGCTGGGGCGTTCCAAGAGCCTGCAAGGGGAACCGTCCAATGCCTGCCCCACCAAGAGGCCTTTTAAATCAGTAATGCTGAAGTCACGTTCAACTCCTTAGAAAATCTCCAAATCCTTCTGAGATACTCAACCAATTTCTCAATCTCTTCACACTTGCTGAACGCCTGCTATAGAAAAGGCACAGGGCTGGGCTTCGGAGGAGCTGGGGAAATGGGCTCAGGAGTCCTTACCACCAGCTGTGTGCTGCTCATCCTCTAGGACGGTGTTTTCTCGTGAGGAAGAGAAAATATTGGGAAGAGAAAATGCAATTGCAGAAAAATGTAATTAAACCCATGGTAGGAAGGTCTGAGATCCTGGCAGTGGGTGGGCGGTGGAAGGGCAGGATGCCAGCAGGATGAGCTTTAAGCATCCAAAGAGAGAGAGAGAGAGAGAGTTCCACAGGCTCTCAGAGCTGAAGACATAGCCCTTCCTTCTGTGCGGGCTTTGAGGGCAAAAGCATTCTCCATCTAGTAATTATGGCAGCGTGGAGTCAAAGTCCAATTGGGGTAGTGCCTCAATTTGGTGTGCCATCATCTGGATTTGAATTATATAACAGAACATAATAGAAAACATCCGCTTGCATCAGAAGCCATAAAGGTAAGTAAACACACAGAAGCACATGCACACACACACATACACATGTGTGTGTACTGGGCCACACCTGAAAATTTCTCCCTGAGCGTTGTGGTCCAAAAAGCTTGAAAAACACTGAACTGGGATTAAGAGCGAGATGGCCCCAGAGAACTGGTACCTCATTTGGAAGGAAAGGAGTGAGCAAAGAGGGCCCCCTGACCTCACAGCCCCCCTCGATGGAGCCAGACCCACTTCCCTGACGGCAGAACACCCCCCCACCGCACTGCATCCTCCTTCCAACCTAAACCCTTCCTCCTCTCCAAGTCAGCCCCGACTAGTCCATGACCCTGACCGGTCGCCCCTGCTTCCCTGACCTCACACAGCTCCTAGGACTCTGCACCAAGTGGACCAATTCTTTAAGTGTTTCGTGGGTGAGGCTACACAGAAATTACTGGAGCCCTGGAGTAGCTGTGTGACTTTGGCAAACCAATTAGCCTCTCTGAGCCTGCGATCCTTCATCCAATGGAGATAAATGGGAACGGAATGCATACATCTCTTGTCTCTTTGATAATACTGTAAACATCTCTCAAGGGAGAGCCAGTATCTTCTACTGGTTTTGTGAACCGCCCCCTTCATGGTGTTGTAAACACTGCTGGTCATGTGGTAGATGCTTAATATTATTATCTAACTTGGAAATTGCTGAGTAAAAAGAAGAAGAAATTAACACACACCACCACCACCACCGCCTGCACCTGTGACAGCAGCACCAGCCAACACGCCAGGCACAGAGGCCAGCAGAGCCGGTTCATGGGCATCAACTTGCATGTCCGCACAACCCCCAGCCTCTCCCGAGTCAGAAAGGCCCGTGTAGGTTTGATGCCCTGCTCATTGAGATCTTGAAATTCTTCGTAATTGTTGAATGAGGAGCCACAGCTTTCATTTGGCTCCGGGCCGCCTACATTATGCAGCCAGTCTTGACCACCCCTACAGAGACACACTGACAAAGGCATTTTTGGAATGAGTTGACCTCTTTCAAATTCTCTCTGCTGGGAGTTATCACAAGTGGTGTTGGCCTGTCGAGCAGGTATGGAGAGATCTCTCCTCTGGCCGAGGCCAGACTCCCTGACCAGGGAGCTGGGGACACTGGCTGGAGTTAACAGGGCTTTGGTGCCACTGCAAACACTCCCCGGGGCTGCAAGCACAGAACCCTTTCTAACCCCAGAGTCAGGCCATCCTGGGAGATGAACACTTAACCAGCCTGCCCACAAAACAAATCTAGGAGGAAGGCCAAGGTTGCCCACACCGTTCGTCCTTCTCCCTACAAAGAGCGGCTCACGCAACCCACTAAGAGCAAAATTTCAAATGCAAAGCTTAAGGATTTTTTTTTAAAAAAGACTGAATCTCCTTCAGTCCCTTGCCCTCCGGAAGAGCCACACCCAGATGGCCAAGTAAGACTGATAGAGATAAAGGGCTCTAAGAGCTCACATTTGGGAGAAAGGCCTGAAGCAAAGGCCTTGAAAGGAGGTGGAACTTCAGCTGTCATTGGGGGTGAGTGGGGAGAAGCCAGTAGTTCAGGAAAGGGACAGCGTCAGTCAAGACACCAAAGGGACAACTGTGCCTAGTCTCCGGGGAACACCCAGGAGAGTGGCCACTGGAGAAGGAGGTGTCTGGTGGTGAACTGCAGGAAATGGGGCCAGCTTCCCGGGGCAGGGCCAGCTGGGGAGGGCTTTCGTGCCAGCCAAGGTGGCTAGACTTGACCTCTTGGGTAATGAGAAAACAGAATGACCCCACGCCTGGTTCTAAAAGGAAAGAAGCCAGGAAGCATCAAAGGGCAAGACGGAGCTCCTGGGAGGAAGGCCACCTGCCCCAGGAAGCATCCTCCTGCACGATGTATGCATTGCGCCTGGTCCACCCTTGCTGCCTGGAGCCTGGCCGAGAGCCAGCCACACACACCCCAGGAGGAGGGAGCCTCAGGCAGAGAGACCCCAGCTCCGCCCACAGGACTTCCTCTCCCCACCCTGGCCTCAGCGTCTCTGCCTTTCTCTGGGATTCCAGCCGTCCTGTTGGGGAGGCTTGGCCCACTGTGGCCAGATTAGTCCCATCTGCCCTGGCACTGGTTCTTGTCGGTTTCTGTCTGCATGCGTATGGTACCTCACAGTCTGCAGAGTACTGTACCTCACAGTCTGCAGAGTACTTGTCACAAAGATTGTCTCATTGAATCCTCAAGAGCACTGGGTGGCTGGCCAGGGACGTGAGACTCAGGAATGCAGGGATCGAACCCACGAGAATCCTATTCTGAATGTACGTGCCTTCCTCAAGCCCAGCACAAAAGGAGTCCGGGTGACAGCTTCCCTGGGTGTGTATGCCCTCATCTGTGAAATGGGCATAATAAGGATACCCACCCCATAGGATGAAGTACACACAAAGCTCTTAGACTAATGTCTGCCCCACAGAGGCACGCACTCAATAGATGCTAGTTCCCACCATCCTCAGCAACCTTGTCATCATTAATTCTATAAATATGGTTACACAGGCGCAGGGCTAGTGACAACACACAAGCTGCATTTTATAGGAAGCAAACAAAACATGTCTCCTGATCCAACAACATAGGGTTCCTCATTAAAAACACCTTGACCCTGGGGAAATGGAAAATGTAGGAAAGGAAGTATCTTTGATGATTAACACTTTCAAATGTCCCACAGCCTAACTGTGAGAAAGTCCCTCTCCAGCCCACGTAATACTCTGCCATGCTACCGTCTTCATCTGTATGCTAAGAATAAAAGGAAAAATAAAGGTGTTTCCTCATGCTGCTACTGAAAGTAATAATAAACAATGCAGAGGTTACAGATCTGAGCTGGGAAGAACTTGGAGATCAATTAGCTCAGTCCTCTTGTTTGAAAAATGCAGAATCTGAAGGCTGGGTGGGAAAGTGACTCCAGTCGAATGAGGTGGATGAGGAAGAGCAGGATCAGGACCTGAGCCGCTTTCCTGCCTCCAGACCTGCGCCTTTTTGTCTGGGGTTGTTGCGTCATTGTCGTTTCGGGCTTCTTTATTTTGTTTTTCCTACACTTCCTTAATATTTCTCCATCTTTCTGTTTTAAAAAGATGTTTCAGTGAGGTTTTTTTTTAATCTGCAGATCAGAAAGACAGAAACTTAGCAGGAGGTTGTGAGAACGTCAAGAGTGTTGAAGAGGGACTTCCCTGGGGGCGCAGTGGTTAAGAATCCGCCTGCCGATGCAGGGGACACGGGTTCGAGCCCTGGTCCGGGAAGGTCCCACATGCCGCGGAGCAACTAAGCCCGTGCCGCCACAATTACTGAGCCTGCGCTCTAGAGCCCGCGAGCCACAACTACTGAGCCCATGCGCTACAACTACTGAAGCCCGCGCACCTAGAGCCCGTGCTCTGCAATGAGAGAAGCCACGGCAATGAGAAGCCTGTGCATCACAACAAAGAGTAGCCCCCGCTCACCGCAACTAGAGAAAGCCCGCGCGCAGCAACGAAGATCCAACACTGCCAAAAATAAATAAATAATAAAATAAATAAATTTAAAAAAAAAAAAGAGTGTTGAAGAAAACACATGTGCTTTTTATTCCTTTTCCTCTTAAATGGGCGCCCTTGGTAAGCTCCCAGATCGCCTGCCCCTCGAGAATCTGTTGACTTAAATGTGTAGGGCTGAGGCTGGAGGTGTGATGTGGTCTGCAGCCTGTGACGGCGAGTGGAGGCCACAGGGTGACCAGCAGACCAGGTCAGAAAGCCACTCTCTCAGGACGTCCCTTCAGGGTCTCTCCCAGGGGCGGGGGGGTCCCTGCTCTCCAGTGAGAGATGGGGGATCTTCGCCTCTAAGCCCAGCTGGCCCACCAGTCTTTAAATTTCTCTTCTTGAAAATATGAACCAGCTTTCCTTGGGGAAGGCCAGAGAACATGAGCGTTATGGTCAGAAAGACCTTGGCTCTGCTAATCTTCCTCTGTCCCTGTCACACACACACACACACACACACACACACACACACACACACATATCCATGCACTAACTGGACTTTATCTTACAGTGGCTTCCCTATATTTCAAAGTCCATGCTCTAGGGTAGAGCCAACCAGGCTCTCCTTGAGCCCGGCCTCCTTTCCCTACCCCTCTCCACACTCTTAATGCTCCAGTGACACTAAAACACTTGTAGTTGCCCAAAGACATCACACTGTCTGATGCCTTTGTGCTTTTGCCCCTCCTGCCCCACCCCAGCCCCCCAACTAGCATCTCCTCTTCCAGTTCTTAGTCATGCTTCAAAGTCCTTCTCAGCCATCACCTTTACAGAAAGAATTCCCTTTCCCTCCTCCTCTGCCTGGAAAACTTCCGCTTACCCTTGAAGACCGAACTGAAGTGCCCGTCCTCTTGGAGGATAATTCTCATCCAGCCACAGCACTTTCTACTTCCTCTGTTACAGCCCTTGGGACCAAGTCCTTCAAATCAAAGCTGGGGACACAACGTATCATGAGCACACATGTACTCATGGAAAGACAGTGAGATGGAATATTTGAAAGTGGCATTATCCTTAGAAATCCCAAGCCCTGGGGTCACCGTAATCAGAGTACTGCCCATATTCCATCAAAGTATTTCTTCATGTCTGTCTCCTCCAACAGTGAGCTTTGACATGATATTGGTCTCTGGATGCCCAGCACCTATCACACAACCCAGCACGTCTGACTGACAGATGGACTGATTGACTGGCTTACACCTTGCCACCGTTGTTAGCGGGTGCAGAGTAGAGTGGTCCCAATCATAGTGGAATGAATTTAAAAAGAAAGAGGAGGAGGAAGAGGAGGAAAAGGATGGAAGAAAAACAGGAAGGAAAGAGATCCCACCTTCTCCTTTCTCCCTTTACTTCATCCCAGGAGAATGTGGTCCTTCAGACTTTCGTGTATGCTATGAAAACCTGTTCTACATACTTCACAGGATAGAAAAACCAATACAGTAAAGCATTGTGCCACATAAAGAGCTGAATGCACACTGTTGGTGGGAATGTAGAGTGGGGCAGCCACTATGGAAAACAGTGTTGCGGTGGTTCAAAAAACGAAAAATAGGATCCAGCTATTCCACTTCTGGGTGTTTACCCAAAGAATATAAAAACACTAATTTGATAAGATATATGCACTCCTATATTCATTGCAGCATAGCTACCATAGGATCCAGCTATTCCACTTCTGGGTGTTTACCCAAAGAATATAAAAACACTAATTTGATAAGATATATGCACTCCTATATTCATTGCAGCATTAATTACAATAGCCAAGACATGGAAATGATGATCTAAGTGCCTATCAACAGATGAATGGATAAAGAAGATGTGGTACACACACACACACACACACACACACACACACACACACTGGAATACTACTCAGCCATAAAAAAGATGAAAGCTTGCCATCTGCAACAACATGGGTAGATCTTGAGGGTATTATGCTAAGGGTCCAAAATAAGTCAGACAGAGAAAGACAAATACTGTATGATTTCACTCATACGTGGAATATTAAATAAATAGATAAACAAACAAACAAATGCAAAAACGTAGACACAGAGAACAGATCAGTGGTTACTTGAGGGAAAGGGGGTTAGGGAGGGCAAAATGGGTGAAAGGGGTCAACTGCACGGTAAGGGCTGGAAACTAAACTTTGGTGGTGAGCACAGTGTAGTGCATTCCGAAGTCAAAATAGACTGTTGTACACGTGAAACTTACATAATGTGATAAATCAATGTCACCTCAATTTTTTTAAAAAAAGAGCTGTATGCAAATCATGTACAATGCCATTAGCACATCACAGCTGCCATGTCTTGGCCATGGTGCACAAAACTTTGATAATCAGAACTGAAAGGGTGAAGGGGGTGTGAAGAGGGCAAACCCCCAGGGGGCCATCAGACCCCTTCTGGCTTCAAGACCCCAGGAAGCCCAGCGACCTCTTTGACCCCTACATCCCCCTATCCCACCACCTCCAGTCCCCCCTTACAAGTTTGAAAAGTCCTGAAAAACCTTCTACTGAGCCTCCTTTTAATTAAGCACACACACAAAAAGAACCACGCTTGGGTTTTGTCTGTTGTACTTTTGTTCTCGGGTCTGTTTGTACTTATTCAGAAATTACATAATTAAAAAAAATAATATTAAGTAAATGTGCACATCAGCCTGCCAAGCTGCCTGGGCCAAGCTTCACTTGGGAACCCCAGTGACAGCTCCTTTATTTCTCTTACTTGTTTTTAAGCACAAAATATGTCACACCTGGAAGTAATTAGCATAATTTTTACTAATTTATAGCTAATTACACAATTACTTTTCTATGAAAGGTTCCGGAAAGACACTTGAAGTGAGTTTCACCAAATCCAGTGGCGAGAAATTGCTTGAAAACATTTTGTTAGCTTCAAACATTTAGGAGGAGGGAGGGTGGGGGACACCCAATAAAGTAATTCTTTCCTATTTCAGAGTGTTCAAATATGACAGGGATGTAATTTCTCCAGGAATTTGCAAAGCAGAATGTCTAAATGTCTCTGCTAATCCAGCCCAACCAAAAGCGGCTCTAAAAAAGAGCCCCCCGAAAGAGTATTGTCGAGAGTACCTAAGACAGAATCTAGAAGGCACTGCTTTATGACAATTGGTTCCATGATGGAGCTGAAATGTGACGGCCCTTCCTCCAGGAGAAAACCAACCATGTGACAGAATGACGCCTGGCCGGAACCCTGCTCAGCTCCTAAGAAATTGTGACTTCGAGAGGCCGGTGATGGATTCAAGCCTTGGGAACTACGTGACACTCAAAGTCAAGCTCCAGGATGCCAGGACCTGAGTGTGCCATGTTGTCTAAATGGAGCCAGAAGAAACAAAAACATTCTCTAATTCAATTCATTCAACAAACATGTTTTAAGTCTCTACTCAGTGCCCTGTATTCAATGAGAAGACGTAGAAAAGGAAAAATTCCTGCTTTCCCTAGTTGGACTGAGAAGGAAAAAACAGGCCAATCAACCGACAAGTGTGCGAGGACCACTGCTTCAGGCGGAGAGAGGAGCAGAGAAGAAGAATGGGAAGCAGTCCTCACCCGCAGGAGGCTGACAGTCTGGAGACCAGAGATGCACACAGGAAGCGCGTGGCCCAGCCTGGCATCCGTCCCGGGCCAAGCAGTGCCCAGTCGGGTGGCCTCGGACTGCCAGTGATGCCGAAATGGTAAGATGAGGGATGGCACGTGGAAGATGACAGCTAAGAGGAGATGGCGGGGTCCCAACCCTGCGCTCCACGCCGGGGTGGGGGCCACATCGATTTGGCAGAAGCGAGAGCATTCTGACATGTCAGGGCCACCCAGAAGGATGCTGGGGAGCCGGCAGGGTGGATGATGGGTGAGGCTTCCCAAATGGCCTCACGGGAGAGGAGGTGAAGAAGCCAAAAACACCCTTAAACCTAGAGACCAGCCGCCAAGCCCCCAGGAAGGCCCCTGGTGCGCTGAGCTCTGGCCTGTGTGTGTCCCAGGGCTGCATATTTGGTGACGGTCAACAGAAGGGAAGACCTGCCACGCCATCAGGGCACGTAGGAGAGGTTGACGGGGGTGGGGGGGGGGAGGCGAGCGGTAGGAGCACGCATACCCTGCAGGCGTCCTTGGGGGGTAAAACATCTAAGATATTACAAAGGCTAAACAGATACACTGTATATCTGTGGGATTAAAAGTTCATGTTGGGGGTGATCAGGAAAAACTGTCTAAAAACTGGGTGCAGATGGGGCAGGGAGAGGTCAAAGTCGAGACACACGGGTTCAAGGTGTAAGTTCCCAGAAGGCGGGGCCTCGTCTTCCAAGGGATCCTGCCATCATCTCCCCATCTCCTTGAGGTTGATCACTGCTTCCCCCGCGTCGACACGGGTACGTCAGCTTGCCTGTGCTACGGCACGTGTCCCTGCATGAGGATTTATTGGTTTGCAGGTTGGCCTCGCCCACCAGCTTGTGAGTTTTCCGAGGACGGAGGCAGAATTACGCCCCGGGGAACTCCTGCACCCGTCACCACGCAGCAGGCGCTGGGCGAACACGGGTAAAGCTGCGCTGGACTGTTCTGTGATCTGAGGTCTCGCTTCAAGGACCCCAGTGGAGGTGGGAGTGAGGCTCTTGGAAAGTGTCCAGCGTCTGCCAGGCTCACCTCAAGGCTACCGAGAGATTTTAGCAAAGGAATGTCGTCCACCTCCTGCAGGAGACGGATTTTAATGGTTCACACTTGGCATATTTCTCTGAACTTTTTCAAATGACTTTCACAGCCACGGTCCTCTGACCCTTACGCAAACCCTGGGAAGCAGGTAGAGGAAATCATTAATGGCCACGCTGTGCAGGTTCCCTCATTCACTCAACAGGTACACCCGTGCACGTGTGGCCTTGGATCCCAGGTGTTCTAGCACCGGGAAGACAGAGGCCAACGGGCTGGCAAAGGCCCTGCCCTCACCCGGCTTACATTGTCCAGAGAGGACCCAAATAAATAACAAGCTGGTTACCACTCTGATCAAAGCTAAGAAGGAAAAGCAAAAACAGAGTCAGGACTGAGAGACACAGTCCACTGTGCTGCAGGAAACCTCCCCAAGGAGGGGACAGGCAGGATGCGACCTTCCAGGTGAGTATGAGCTGGTCGGGTTAGAACCACGGAGAGAAACTGAGGCCCCAGAGAGGGGCAGGTCTGCAGGGACTGGCTGCCCAGACCTAGCTTTTTATAAACGGATCCGACCGTGAAACCCCTGACCTCCCATTTTCTAAGTAGAGACCCGGATCACAGGAAAGGCAAATTCACACATGTATGCCTGCACGCGCGCACACACACACACACACACACACACACACACACACACACACACACAATCTGTTAGCTCCTAAGGAAGCACCAGACAGGCAGGCAGGCAGGCAGACCACATAGGCAGAGCATCTTAAGGGCAGCAGGAGGACGGGCGGCCCAGCCGGGGTTCTGATCCCCTTTAGGCCTGGGAGGCGCCCCTCGGAGGAGTGCACACCCCCTTCCCAGCAAGACACTGCCACATCCCCACCCTAAACAGAGTTTATGATTCAACAGGGCACGATGAGACTGTTTTGAGATTTCAAAGTCAGCTGGCGGCTTCCTTAGAAGCTTTGGACAATCTGTGGGAAGGTTCTGAATATGCACAAGCCAGTAGCTCTCACTAGCACCCAAGCAAGAGCCTCTGTTTTCCTTTTTCCTCTTTCCCTGCCACAGAAACTCGGATATTCCTTCTTTCCTCTAAACATTGACCCCCTGGTGACTCAGCGGTTGGCTTTCTCCCCTCCACTCAACAGATGCTCTAGATCTCTGCCTTCGAAATTCTCCTTGACCCTGGAAATAGAACACTTCCCTCAATGGTCGAGCACCGCTTAACCTCACACATCCAGACACCGTGAGCCTGATACGAGCAAATTCAAAAGATGGTCAAGGTAAGTCTCCACGCCACCTGCCTGTACAGTGAGTAAGGGGCAGGCTTACTAGGTGCCTTGGAAAGTTCTGGGTCTTTTCCATACACGTTCCCTACTCCTCACTACCAACCTATGGGCAAACTATTACGACTCCTCATGTTACATGTCAGGAAACAGAGACTGACAGTTTCTGTATCTGCGATGCTCACGCGGCTACTAAGAAGCAGAGCTGTGATTCAAACCCTAGTCCGTCTGACTGGAAATCTGGCATCTTTGCACGACAGGGTGATGCTTCTGGCTTTTCTCAGCCTCCATGCCTCGAGGCACCAGCTGTGGAAAGGAACGCTTCCAACAGTAGCGCATTCTGCCCTCCGCAGCTGACACACAAGGGCAAGGTGAAGGTCTCCGAGAGCTGCAGCAGGGCTGCAGGGCCTGGAGGTAAGGCAGGAGCGACTCACCCGGCACAGGAAAGGCTATCTGTGGCCAGGGCTTCTGTGCTGGACCACTGGTGACCAGCGCTGGGGCCGGAAGCTTCATCCACCCAGCTGATGGCCAGGATTCGCTAAGGAGAGCCTTCCCTTCCTGATTTTAGAGCTGGGGATCCCGAGACTGGGGCATCTCAGCTGGTAGGATGACTCACGTCAGAAAACTACCTGGTTTGAGGTCCCATCCTGATCAAGATGAGAAAAGCCCCATTACGAGGGCGAAGGAGACTTTTTCCTCTCCGTGACCTTAACTTCACCGGAATGAGTTTCCCATGTACAAGAAAGTTGGTTTCTGGGGTTGACCGATTTTTCGTATGACACTGTTCATCACGTAGTAAAAGGCACCATGATTTGCAATCCTGAAACCAGGGTCCTAGGCCTGGCCTTGCTCTGACTGTGATAAACTGACGGTGATATTTTGGACAACTTATTTCTCCTCTCTGGGCCTCGATTTCTCCCTCTGACAGGTGAGAGGATGGGGAATATGACCATTTGGGGCCTCCAGGTCTGGAATCCTATCCTTGCAGGGGCTGCCCTGGGACAGCGTTTCCCTCCAAAACATACATTGTCATCGGTTATCAGAGGGGAGGGAGGTGGCACCAGGAAGACAGAAACAAAGGCGCAGCGAGAGGGACAGAGACAGATCAGAGGAGGGACGCTACCTAGCCAGAGGAAGAAAGAACAGTCTGGGAGTGTGGAGAGAACCTTAGAGACCCTGATGTAAGCAGACTCTTGCCAGTATTGCTGGAAACAAATAGTGACAGATCGCTAACATGTTACAGTGAAAATTACCAACATGATGAGACTTTTGCACCATAACCGGCACCTCATGTTATCCCATTAACAAAACTGATGAGACCAAATTGCTAATAGGAGAGAACGTTCATGTTGTATTATATCACTCCTGAACTGCACGGAGCACGTGACCAAGGGGCAAATGAAAAGGAGCGCTGAAATCTCCCAAGAGCCAATTTACCTTGGACAGATTTGGGGGAGGCCCTGGGATATGCCCCCCTCTTCCATCACGTTTAGAAATACCCACATATGCCACCAGGGTCTCTACCACCACCACTCCAGATGTCTGTCCCCACTGCTGAGCTGGGCTGGGAAGGGCTGTCCGTCATTAGGGAGAACAGGAGCCAGCGACCTTTACTGAGTACACAGGGTTCCCTGGCACAGCTGGGGCAGGGTGGGAAAAACAGGAGGACGGTGGTGTGTCTCAGCTTGTACAGACTCCAGCTCACCTCCACCTGCTCCTACAACAAACCAACCAGCAGACTCCCCACTATTTAGACTGTTACCACCCCCATCTGGCCACTGCTTCCTACAACCGGGCCAGAGAGAGCCCCGATTCCTAATTCCATTGTCACAGAAACTGTCAGCTGAGCCCTGGGGGGTGTAAGAAACAGGACACATCTGGTTCTTGGAAGTCTCTGCCTAGACATTTGAAGAGGATCTTTCCTCTTTGGGCCGGGCAAGGATTTCCTGCTCAAACCCAACACAGCCATCAGAGAGGCCCGGATTAAGCATTCACGTTACCCTCACTCCTCTCCAAAGAAAAACTCTCCAGTTACCCCACCGCTTCACGTCTGAGTTGTTTTTTTTTTTTTCAAGTGGAATAACCACTGGCTACCCCACGCTTCTTTCCACCACCCCAGAAAGTAGGGCCCAGCCACGGCTGCCCCGGACATACACCAGAAGTCCCTCAGAAAAGTAACTGGCCAAAGATTATTCTGAGTAATTGAATGGCAAGGGCTTTTATATACCAAACAGGGACTTGTCTTTGTCAAAAATTCTTTACAAAGTACCCAAGTGCTGGGTGTCAGACAGGACAAGTTTTTTAATCATGTTAAAATGATTTATTTAAACGTCAAGCCATGTCACCCCACTTCCTTTCATTTTTCAAACTGTTTGTGTTTTTTCTGGATGATAAATTTATCTTCAGACAGCCTCAATATGACTAATTAACTTTGAAATATAAGAACCAGATGTGTGAGCTGGAGAGCTTTCTGAACTAACGCCAGACAGGCTGGTGGGGTGGTTTTTTTTTTTTTTTTCCTTCTTCTCCCCTGCCTTTCCCCGCCTCCTCATCTTTCCCCCCAGCCCGCGTTCTCTCTCCCTGCTGCCTGCCCTAAAATTACCAAGCGGAGACACGTTGACTACAGAGGATCACAGGACTCCCGCGAGCAACAAGCACCCACTGCTTTTTCTCTGTTCTCCACTCATTAGCCCCTCAGGACCCCACGCTCGCCCTTTGAAAGTGACCCCAGCCCACCTCCCTGTGATGGGCCGAGCTGCCCTGGGAGGAGGCGCTGGGAAGACCCCCCCCCCCGGCCATCCCACCCGTCCCCACTGTAACGATCTATCTGATGTGGAGCGGGGAGCTGCCAGAATGCATTTGCCACATGAAAGGAAGTCACCCTGCACTATGACACATAGTGATTTCTTTTAAAGAGTTTTCCCCTGTGAAAGCCCTCAGATCTGCCTCTTCCCTGTACCCTTTTGATGAGGGAACCGGCGCACAGCACTGGAGAAAAGAGGGCTGGGGTGGAGGCTGGTGATTAAGTCTTTCAACTCTGTAAACTGAAGCGCTTCTCAGTAATGGCCCATCGGGGGGTTGGAAGCCACAGATGTATGTGTGTGTGTGTTCCACTCTCAGGCACAGGATGGCAGCTCAAAATAATTGGGCGATAGCGGACATAAAGATTCATTTTTCCAGGAGTCACGTGTCTGAGTTAAAGGGCCCAGAGGGAATGGCGTGAGCTGGGTGCCTCGGTTTCCCCATGTAGCCGCGACAGCCTCTTCCACCCCATCTCTCCCCCCGAAGCAGGCTGTGAGGATGTGAGATCACAGACGCGAGAGTGTTTTGAGTGCTTTGAAAGACAGGCTATACATCCTACGGGATTATTAGGATAACTACCCCTGTTATTATATCATCATGACTGTGATCATTATCGTGCCTCTTGATGTCTGAGATTTTTCACCTGGGATAATCTCAGTTCCTCAGCACGTCAGGCGCCAACCAGAAGAGATAAACGGTGCACTCGATTCTCGTCCTTTTCAGCAAGAATACCGACAGGACACCTTGCTGGGCCCAGCGAGAGGAAAATCCCCCTCCTGACGCCTCGGACTCCACGCTGCTGGCAGAGAAGGCCTCGGTCACTGACAAACACCTGTGCTGTTGAGGGGACAGAGGGCCAAGTGGAAGTCCCCTTCCCTTCACTAGAGAGCAAGGCAGGTGAGAGGCCGGGAAGGGTCCCTCGGGGCTCCCTGCCGGCCTCCCCTTAGGGGGCCTGCCTGTCTCTCTTTAAAAAGCCTGGCTCCCCGCTCTGAAAACAGGACAGAGATGGCATCAAGCAGGTCGGACTCTCAAAAATATCACGAGCTGGGGCAGGTCCCCTGGGGTCCCCTGCTTCCTCTTCCCCGACCCTGGCCCCCACAGAACACTTCCTTGCTTTCAGCAGTGTTGTCACCTCATCCCCAGTGAGGAGGTGTCTCCTCCCTTAAAGAGGCGTTTGCATTGGAGCAGGAGTTTCTGGGAACTCACGAAGGAAAAAGGCCTTCAATAATTCAACAGGCAAAGAAATGAGGAGGAGGGGGAAGAAGGCAGGGGATGGGGTGGGAGAGAGCACACTTCACACTTCTCAAATCAAGTCGTGCCTGGCCCGAGGCTGAGACAGCACAGTTCAGAGGCGGACGAGGGACCGGAAAGGGTGGGGGTGGATGGGAAGGTGACACGGACGAGGTCAGCCTGGCAGTTCCCCAACCCCCTGCTTGGGAGTCAGAGAAGACCCAGTTATCCGGTGTGGGTCTCAGAGCTGCCCTATGTCTCTGAAGACATCAGCGTCAAGCCCACCTGAACCTCTTGGTGAATGGGAGAGAGAGGTGTAGGACTACTGAGCCCTGCAGCTTTCTTGGGTGTCTTCCGACACCCCGGGGCAGACACACGGACCAACAGACGGGCAAACAGTGCAATCGTCCAGTAAGAGCTTCCCCCACCAGAATTATATTTCCACTGCAGCAGCACGAGCCCTGCATCCTTGGAGACCAAAAGACCTGGACTCCCCTCTCCTTCCCCACACCGGCACCCCTGGTCTTCACCTCAAGAGGGCACCTTCTCAGAGCCCTGAATGTCCCGTCCACCGGACTCCCTGGCTGAGCTCTTTCTATAGCACGCCTGCCCACTGCCCCAGGGGAACAATATTCAGATAAGTTTCTGACTATTAATAACATTTCCCACTGTGTCAAACTAAGATAATGATGGAAGTGACCAGAGTGTGGGATCTCTGATTAAGTGATGGGGACCAAGTCAGTCTGGGAAGCCAGCAGACTGGGAAAGGGAGGCCCTGGGTCCCCTGGGGGGCTGTGCCGGGGTTGTCCCCTCCTGTATTTCCCACCTGAGACCTTCCCCTCCCTCCTGCTGCATTCTCTCCCCAGTGGAACTCGAATCTTGGCTGATGAGCCGGGAGGCTGCCCTGAGTTCCGGCCAGGGGAGCCCACCCCCGAACACCCCTCCATCGCCCCGGACCCAGCCAGCATTCTTGGAGACCAAAAGACCTGGATTCCCTCTCCTTCCCCACACCGGCACCCCTGGCCTTCTCCCACTAAGTGAACATAACAAGCAAAGAAACTTGACACTGTAACAGACAGGAGCCATGATTCGGGGGCTGTCAGCCTGGATGTCTCAGGGACCCGGGATCGGACGGCCAATCCGCTGTCCAGCCCGAGATACTCCATAAAGTAAAGCCTCAGGATCAAGAAGCTGCCATGGCCCCATTCCTTCCTCAGCTCACGCTGGAGTTCTTTAAAGCCTGCCTCACCGCTGTCTCCCTCTCCAGAAAGCCTTTCATGCAGCCTCGCCAGACTGACATTTTGACAAGTTGCCACGAGTGACATCTGATTTGTACAAATTTCAAGACTAATAAATCTACCTGTCAAAGCGGAAACTTTAAAAGGAGCTAAGCCCAGCGGGTATAGTTTAACAGAACTCAAGCTGATGAAACTGTAGGATGGAGAAATTATATCTGTCACAATCCACCCACATTAGTTCTGCAGAAATGTTGGCAACTGAAACAAACGTCTTTCACAGGCATTACCGGAAAAAAAAAAATTTAATTAAAAATACATTTTCTTAATCAAAAAAAGGAGATTGTTAATACCCCGAGTAACAAGTAACAGTTCTATTTGTAAACTAACAAATTTTATGTATTTAGTTTAATTTTGTTGCAGATGTGAGAGGTGGGTTTCCTCCTGCCTCTTAAGCCGTGTGTCCCTGGAATCTGGACTTTCCATTCAAGCTGGGGCCCATCAATCACATGGCTCCCGGCTGCCTGCCTCTGGGATGGATGGGGGCGGGTGCGCAAGCTGCACTGAGGCTGACGCCCGGCCCGGAGCCCTGCATCCTGGCCCGGCCGCGGTCTCCTCCATCCCCGGGCACTGAATCACTTCCTCCACTGCCCTCCGGCCTTGACCTGGAGCCCGTGGTCTGGCCCTCCATTCCTGGCTTTGCTGTGGGATTTTGATTTTCTAGAATGTGAATGCTGTGGGGTAGGGAGAGGGGGAACTAAGGCCAGAAAAACTTATAAGTCTGGCTAACTTTTTATTTTTATCTTATCTTTCCTTCCTGTCTCTGACAAGTCCACTTTTGCTCTGAATCATCATGTCAGAAATGGGGAAGCCAGAATTCTCCCCTGAGAGAAAGAAACTCCGGGGGGCAGGAGGCCTAAGCATTCCCACACACCTAGGAAATCCAAGGACGGTAATGAGTCTGAAAGAGAACCCCTCGCCATGTTCTCTGCCCTTCCCCGTACCTCCTGCACCCCCAAAGCCAGAAGGGCTCCCAGCTCCTAGGGGTGGCCTCCACCTGCCCTGAGGGGTGAGCTAGTTTCTGTTTGAAGGCAGCCTCAACAAGCCAGATCCTCTACATAATCGTTGTTATTACTACTGCTTTTCCTCCTGGGAGTTCAAAATGGGATCTCATTTGCCCTCTCACTCATATGGTTAAGAAGCAAGCAGGCAGGACAGAGAGGACCTTTGTTCTCACGTTTAGCTAGAGGCAGCGGGGCTGAGGTCACTCAGCACTTCGGGGTAGGGCCAGGCTCCAGCTCAAAGACCACGTGGCCTGCCCCCTCTCTCCCCACATGGGCTGCTTCTGCCCTCCAATTCCGGAGCTTCTGCCTCATATTCCCTTGGCTGGAACGATATCTAGAAGCTCACACCTTCTTTTCTATGTCTTGGCCCACGCTGGGAGCTGGCTATGCGAGAGTGGTGATAACAAGGGTAATAATGCTACAGCGGGTGTCAGGGAGTCTGTGTCAGGACTAAAGGGGGTGAGGGTGGAGGGCACGTGACAGTCAGAGAGGCTCCCAGAGACCCGGAGTAGCTCTTTCAGATCAGGCAACGCAATGCCAATCTGTCCGCCGTGATCTAGTCCTACCCAGTTCAATACTTTTCACTGTTCATTGGATGTTTGTTAAGCAGATTCCACGTACAACGCTCAGCTCCTCGCCACGCGAGCTATGGAGACGTACCAAACATGATCCCTGTCCCAAGGGAGTCTACAGTCCACATGGGGTAATGTAAACAGGAGGACACAGAACAAAATAGATCCTGATCAAGAACAAGGTGAGTTCAAGTACAGGCCTGGGGAGTGAAGAGGCTCTAAACCAAGCCTGGCCTCTGAGTGGCTGTGTACCTTGGGAAGAACGTCCCCTCTGTAATGAGATGGTGACCAGATGATCTGAGGGCCCCTGCATTTGCTGTGGGTTCTTGAGAGGAGGCAGGATTATACACGTGAAAGCTCTTTGTAAGTGGTAACCACTTATGCAATGGCCGATTGTCATTGTCAGCGTGGACAGGGGCGAACAGACCTATCTTCGCCGGAGGTCAGGCTAAGATCCAGCACCCACACAGCTGATGAAGAGGTGGATGAACAAACGGATGAGAAGACAGGTTGGGTGGGGCTCTGAGGAAGGACGGAATTCAGTCGTGCTCTGCCCCCACCCTGCCAACAGCACCCACCCACAGCCTGACCTGCAGCTCCCAGCCTCTCACCACGCCAAGGCCCCAGGGGGGTGAGAGCAGCAAGACCAGAGAGAAACCCCAATATTGCTTTTTCCAGGCAGCGTTGTGGCAAAGCCCATACACGACGACAGCTCTTCTTGGACGTGGGTGACCCCGAAACGTAATTAGAAATCTTGGGGTAGGACCCCAGGTCACAGAGCCACGGTCTCCCAGTGTCTCCCACCGTCCCACCTGGGGAAGCGCCAAGGTCACCATGCTTTCAAGGCACAGAATTCTGAGAGGCGTGCAGGTGAGTCAGGCTTCACAGGTAGGTGTCTGGGGGAAGAGGGACAGGGGACAACTCTGCTAGAATTTGCTAAGTGGCCCGTGTGTTGATTACACCAAAGACCTCATGCTCCTGGAACATTAGGATTCATTATCAGCATGAATCAGCCACCGACCTATCTGATTCATACATTTGCCTTTAATCAAAGAAACCCTTGCAAGATGGTTATTGGGAAACCGAAACATGGAGAGGTTTGCTGTCCTGTGTGCAATCACACAGCCAGCCAGTTGCAGATTTAGAAACTGCTGGGTTGAGTTTTCCTCTGAGATCGTTGCTTTGTTTCCCTTTTCCCTCAGCAAGATGGTCCCTCCAGGGAAAGGCTCAACCGTGCCAAATGTGACTAATAAAAAAAAAATTGTTTGAAGGGTTTTTTTCTAGAATAAACATTTCACTTTATATTTTATTGGATTAGCGTTTGCTAACTTCCAGAGTTTCTCGCCTAGCAAATTGGAGACCGTTTCCCTTATGTAATGAGCTTCCCCATGTTTGGACAAGGTGAGTCAAGCCTTAGAAAGGCGGCAGGCACACTGCACGCCATCGAGAGCAGCCCAGAGCAGGCCCGGATGGAGGGCGAGGCCCAGGCTGGGAGCTGCAAGCCCAGGGGCCCTCCTTTCCCTGCCGACAGAGGCAGGCGCGGGGCTTTGCCCCTGGACGCAGTCTGGCCCCGCTTCTGTAGCCGCTGCCTCCTGTCCGGGGTCCATCACCCCCACGGCAAGAGGAACACCAGTCTGAAGAATGGGGCCGTCTCCTTCTACCACCTGTAGGCAGCATTGTGGGTTTCACAACTCAGGAGAAAAGAAAAAGCAAAAGAAATCTTGAACTGTTTTTCAAGTGTTCTGGGTCTTGGCAAACCCCAAAATGCCTTTTGCCAAATGCTTTTTCCCTTAATTTTTAAACCTCGGGTGTATTTCCAGAACAATCCAATCCATCTGCTTCTGATTCATTTACACTTAACTCATTAGGAGGCTCTTGCGTAAGGAGCCGTCTGACGTCCCCAAGAGCCCTGGGTGAGGGATTCTTCTCCGCTCTTTGAATCAGAGGGGGGCATCTTGCCAGCTGGGTATGGAGCACAAGCCCAGAAAAATGGAAAGCCTGGCTTGAAACCCCAAGTCCCTGGGCGGAGAGTAGGCTCCCTGGTGTCCCACCCATCATCCGTCACACTCTGGTCTTCCCATCAGATTATCATCGTTATTGCTGTTATTGTCATTCAGGATACAGCAAATGGCCACATATTATTGTGAAAGGGTTTGCATTGTATTCCAATATGTGCCGTTCTTCATTCATACACTCTAGACTCATCTGCTCAGACATTAAACAAACACTCCCAACCAATTGTGGACCACCAGTGGGGCCCCGGGTGGGGTATGCGATAGAGGACTTACATCTAAGCACCAATCCCATCCCAGCTTGCCTTCTACAGAGGCTTTGAGCTCTACCAGGAATCCCAGGAGAGGAGATGTGGGCAGAGAGCAGCTTCCCGGGCAGAAAGCAAAGTTGGAAAAAAATAAGGATGGTCCAGAGCGACACACAAGAGAAAGAGATGGCTGGTTTCCAGGGGTATGAGTGACTGGCCACTCTAAGCCACAGCTCCTGCCGCATCACAAAAATCACCCAACTTCACTAGAAAAGAGGCTTTTCTCTCCTACCTTCTATTCTTCATTATCAGCATTCTCACTACTGCCTTTCTTCAACAAAATTAATTTTTAAATGTATGGAGTGCCTTCTCTAGGCTCAGCCCTGGCCTGTGCCGGGAGCCACAGGGGATAGAAGAGGAAGTGAAATGGCCTTCCCTGGAGGATTTACAGCCCATCTGGGGAAACTGTCCATTTCTCATGAGTGTGTATTACTAGCTTCTGGCCAAATAAGCAAGGCACTGGGAGACTACAAAAGGTGTCCACCAAAGAGAGAGATCTCATGAGCTCGACTGGTCAGGAGGTGGCTTTCAAAGGAGCCAGGCTGGAAGATGAGTGCTTGGCTAGGAGGAGAGGAAGAGGTATATAGTAAGTCCCCTACATACGAGCGAGTTCAGTTCCAAGAGTGCGTTCCTAAGTCCAATTTGTTCGTAAGTCCAGCAAAGTTAGCCTAGGTACCCAGCTAACACAATCGGCTGTATACCAATGCTTTTACTCTTGCTCTAGGACATCCTGGGCTTAAAATAAAGATACTGTACTCTATACAGTACTGTACAGTAAAGTACACAAAAGCACAACCACTTGTAGAGGATGCATGCACGTGACAATGTACTCCAGACACGTGAACTAACTTACGTGATTGAATATGCAAACACATGTTCACATCTTTGAAATTTTGCAACTTAAAATTTCGTTTGTAGGGAACTTGCTATATGCCCGGAGGAGGAAACAGGAATGAAGGCTCATTGATGGGAAAGATCCTAGCGTGCTTATGAGACAATAAGAGCAACCACATTGAGAAACAGAGGCAAGTAAATGGAAAAGTAGGGAGTAGGTGATTCAGCTAAGAAGTCTGGATTGAATAGCAAAAGGCGAGAGTGAGTCACTGGAGGGTTCTGAGCAGGAGAGGAAGCCGGAGAGAGCAGTGGTTTTGGGGAACAATCTGGTGTTAATGTACCAGGTCGACTGGTGTGGAGAAAGGCTGAAGGCAGGAAGCCAGCAGGAATCTGTTGCCGTATGTTGGACATGACACGACAGTGACCTAGAATAGGGTAATGGCCATGAGAAAAGAAAGAACAAATGTTATGAAGAGAGAATCAACTGGACTTGATGACTCTGTGGCCGGAGGACCCTAAAGAATATGGGGAAGAGTTAAGATAACACAAAAACCCAGGAGTTGATCAAGTGAGGAAGAACATTTTCAACTACAGATGACGTTTATGAAGCATTTAGCCTGTGCCAGACATTGAATACTTGGCGTGAATTATCTCAGAGTCCTTACCATCGTTATCCCTGCTTTACTGATGAGCGACCGGGGCTTAGAAGGGTTTATTGATTTTCCCAAATTCATGCAGAGAAAGGGTGGGGACGCTAGCATTTAACCACATTAATCGGCTGCCTCGGCTCCTGGTGTCTTCCTAAACCAACCCGCCATCCTCTTTCCCTCTTCTCCTCACTGACTCTCACACACCCCATGCTCACTCACACACCTTAATCCTCTGCTTACAGAAATCCAGATCAGGCCTCAACTCCTTCTGGAAACTTCGGTCACCCCTGGAGCTTTCATGGACCTTCTTTCTTTACCACCTCCTATCGATGTATAGGCGGGACCACAGATCTGATCATCTAATTCCACACCTTTCTCTACTGACTTCGTTCCTATGCTCCCATATTTCCTGGCTTTGGAGCTGAGTCTGAACCCCAGCTTTGCCTCTTCACAAGTTATATAGCCCTGGGCAAGCTACTCAACCTCTAAGTCTATTTCCTTAACTGTCAGTTGGCGATAAAGGGCTATTGTCAGGATTATACAAGAGCATGCCAGGCACTTAAAAGGCACTCGATGAACGACATCTATCAGTAGTACCACTGTTATTCCCATTCATAGTCCCATGACAGGCATCACTATGTCCAAAGCTCCATGAATATTCTTCCACTTGATTCTGGATCATTTCAATGGCTATATACGACATTTCGGTATTCACTACAGACCTTCCTCGACTTACGATGGGGTTACATCCCAATCAACCCACTGTCAGTTGAAAATACCATAAATCGAAAATGTATTTAATCCACCTAACCTACCAAACATCATGAGTTAGCCTAGCCTACCTTAAACAGAACACTTCCATTACCCTGGACAAAAGCATCTAACGCAAAGCCTATTTTAGAATAAAGTGTTGGATATCTCATGTCATTGATTGACTATTGTACTGAAAGCGAAAAACATTATGGTCATCTGGGTGCAGAGTGGTTGTATGTGTGTTGGATGTTTACCCCCGAGATGGTGTGGCTGTCAAAGCCCAGTACCGCAAGAAAAGATACAGGGTATTGTTAGGCAGGGAAAAGATCAAAATTCAAAATTTGAAGTACGGTTTCTACTAAATATGTATCACTACGTACCATCATAAAGTCCAAAAATCATAAATCGAACCCTCGTCTCTTGGGGCTGTTGATACTTAGAGTCTTAAAATTATGACACTTATTTCACCACATTTAAAACCAGTGTACAGGGTGAGGGATCCTGTCACGACGCGCTGCAGACAGGGCAGCTCCAAACCAGGGTCAGGAATTCCAGCAGGAGGCCAGGCAACCACAGCACAGAGTAAGACGTGCTCAGCCTCGCCTTGGGAAGAGGAGCCACCTTATCCTCCCAACATGGGGATATGGGACTCACCCTGCTGACAGCTCGGCTGGTCCCAGCAGGATCAGGGCCCTGCCCAAAACTCTGCCCTCTCGCCCCACGGGCCCCGGCCCAAGTCTGCTCCATGAGAACAAGTGTGGAAGGAGGCAGGGAAGCAGGTCCAGAGTTGGAGGTTTGGCCGCACTGGACTTCAATGACCCATCTCCTCCTCTGAGTCCTCCCACGTCCTCCTGCTTTCCCTTCCGTCACTCGGAAGGCCAGTGTCCAGGGCCTTGACAGCTCAGAGCCTCCCCATCAAGTCTCCCCAGTTTCCTCCTCTTCTCCTCCCACAGCCTCATCAGACTCAGCTCCCACTGGCTGCCCCAAGACTACGACAATCCCCAGTGAGTATTAATGCCTGATGGCTTATTAAACACTCAGGAGGTAGGGCACAGCTTTACCCCCTCCTCCCCACAAATGACCAATGGGGAAAAGAGGTGAAGAGGTGAATTTTTTTGTTGGCAGGAGGGACAGAGGGGTTGGTATTTCGGTGGCAGGTATTGAAAGCAAACACCTTACCTTTGATTCTATTTGATTCTCTCTTTTCTTCCTTTCTTTCTTTCTTCCTTCCTTTCTCTTCTTTCTTTCTTCCTTCATTTCCTTCTTTCTTTCTTTCTGCCTTTCTTTCATCCTTTTCTCTCTCTCTCTCTTCCTTCTTTCTTTCCGTTCTTTCTTCATTCTTTCATTTATACGTACGTACGTACATACATACACACCCATAGTCTGACAAAATGCAACGAGGGACTTCTGCACGGGGCAAACATGGAGATGGAGATTTATTTTCGGACCAAAGTCTCTAGGAGTGAAGAGCTGGGGCAGGTGGCAGAGGAGCCACAAGGAGCATATTCGGGACATGTGGCCTAGAAGTGTTCCTGCAGCTGGTGTGGTGCCTTGGACCCTTGGGAGCCAGTCCCAGGTTCTGCGTGGCCTGGGCATCCGTTCATGATCCCCATCTAGCGGTGACCCCAGCAGGCCTGGCTGCCGGGAGGGGGACAGCGCAGGAAGAGGAAAACACGAGGACCACACTTCCCAAGGCTCTGCAGGGCGAGGCCACCCAGAGGGAAGGGAGAGGGGACCCTGGAGAGGTGGCCTGGGGCCACCTGGGGCCCTGTCTTCTCCCAAGCAGGGGACAGGGTGGCAGACACCTTGGTCCCCCGCCGCGCCCTGACCCGAGTGTTGGAGCTGCTCTCGGAGGGGAGCTAACTGACTGATGCATCTGCCTCCATCCAAGTGTCACCTGCTGTGGGGACAACAGGGCAGCTTCTTAAGCTCTGCAAATTGCCTCTCAGACCTGGGCCCTGGCAGTTTCCTTTCTTCTCCTTTTTAATGGGGCTTTAAGGCCAAAAATACACACTCTCTCTCACACACACACGTACACAAAGGGAGGGTGGCGGGAGGAGCCGAACCCCACGTTGTGGCTCAGGCTTTAAAAATGCACAGGCGGTGCTTGGGGAAGTGTCACAGCTTGGCTGAGAGCACGGTGGCACTGGCAGGCAGGGGGACACAGAGAACGGGAACCGAATTTAGGACTGACTGGAAGGTCGACAGGAAAGGAAAGCCAACGCGTGGCATCTATGCATAGAAACGGGAAGCAATGCTGAGCATCTTCACGGCAGCCGCGGTCGCCTCTGGGCGTGAAGACCCGGCCCGCAGTCAAAGACCTGCCCACCGGACACACGCACGCCAGGCGCCCTCCTTCTCCCAACCCTGGCTTCTGCTGATGGCGACGTTCGGGGATGCTCTGCTACCCTCTGTCCGCGCCACGGCACCACCAACCACACACACACAAGACCTGTCCAGTCTCCCCGCCTGGCTTTGGTCTCCATCCACATTCAGACACCTTTCTGTCTGACCATCCTATCACCTAACCATCTCCCACACCCCAGAACTTTCAACGAT
The DNA here is from genome assembly GCF_002837175.3 of Physeter macrocephalus. Classification (NCBI taxonomy): domain Eukaryota; kingdom Metazoa; phylum Chordata; class Mammalia; order Artiodactyla; family Physeteridae; genus Physeter; species Physeter macrocephalus. The sequence continues at coordinate 90,967,786 of NC_041233.1, forward strand.
TTGACCCAAGTCTGATTAAGCCTTTGTTCTTAAAATGCCCTCCTATTGTTTCCTAGAGGTGAGAGCAGGTCTTGTTTCTCTCACTAGGAACGACGTGACCTCCAAGCTCAGGCTCAGGGACATCCGCCTCTCCTGTCTTCTCCCGGTCGCGGTGGCCGTCACGTGATTAGGGACAGCATGGAAGCACACAAACGCAAGGGTCAGCTCAATTTTCACTGTCCACCAAGCATTTGCATGACTGGAGACAGTCCGGGCCCTGCAAACACCCATATGCCCCTCTTCTGTTCCTCTTGTGAGCAAATGAACTTTTCCGTGCATTTTTTTGTTGTTGTTCTGCCCAAAGCTGTTTTGCCAAGGGGGCCCTTCTTTTCCAGTTTGGTTACATTGAAACCTCTTTTTAACTGTGAGATAAAGTCTGGTTAGGGAGATTACAGCTGTTTACCAGAGAAGTAAATATCTCTGAGCTCTGACTAGGCTGGAGGAGGGGAGGGCTTGTCTGGTAATTTCATCATCTTGCAGGAAGAAAATGGAGAGAAGAATAGGGAGAATGAAAGATGAGAGGTGATAATCTCTGAAGTCGAGATCACTCTTGCATTACAGCACATGCCAGAAATAAAAGATAACCGCGCTCTCGATCGCGCTGAGAGATGGCCGGCTCAGACATGGGGGCCGCCTGCCCGCTGCAGACTAAGGGGGACCCAGAGATAACTGCTCCAGGCAGAAGAAAATGGGTGAGGGGGGAGGTTCCAGGAAGAGAGATGGGCAACACAGAAAGGCTGTCCTGTCTCCTCTCTTCCAGAACAAATATATCCTTAGACTCCAATCATTTTACACCCAGAGCAAGATTCTAAACCATCACATGGAGGGATTCTCAACTGTGGGCAAGATGGCAGGAGCGAAGGAAGAGCATATCACCCAGAAAGGGGATGGCGGAAGAGAGGAATGTGCAGTTTGCAAAACATGCTTTATGATCTACTTCAAATTTTTTAAAATAATAATAATTGCTTTTGTAAGGTAAGTTGCAGCAAGTAACGCTCAACAAAATGACGTCATGGGAAAAGCATGGGCTTCTGACATCAAGATGTGTTTGGTGGCTCCTCAGCTTACTAGCTGGATGGCTTAGGAAATGACTTCACCTCTCTGAGCCTCTATATCCTCATCTGTAAAACAGGGTCTCGCCTGACCTGACTACCTAACACAGCTGTTGTGAGAACAGATGCCATCATGTAACTAAATGCTTGGTATTTGGAAGACACCCAGTTATTGTTTGTTTCTCCACCATCATTTCTGAGTCCTTAAAATTATAGAATATCAAAGAGATATGTGTCCTGGGTCATCTACTGCTCACCTCATGCAAACTGAGGGTCACTCCATCCCCATCACCGTGCCTCATGGAGGACAGTGATGGCCAAGAGCCTGCTGCCTGGCTCTGAGCCAGGTGACTTGCGGGGAGCCCTGACTCTTCCCCTGACTGTGTACATATGGTTCGGGCAACTCACTTCCAGCCTCTGGAAGCCTTCATTTCACCCGGTCAAAAAAAAAGAATGTTAGGCCATATTAATCCTAGTACTTCTTAAAATGCTTTCAGCAAATGGTTTTGGCGCTGGCAGCCTGGAGTGGTTCCCAAAGGGAGTAAGGAGAGCATCAGGGAACTCAGAACGGGGGGTTCTGAAGAACAGCAGAGGATGCTGGGGATGTTCAACCAGGAAAAGAGAAGCTGGGGGTGGGGCCACGACAGTCCTCCCAGGCCGACGGCCCCTTCGCATCCAATCACACTAGTAACAATGACTTAACTTTCACTGGGTCACTCAGGATGTCCGCCCCTCTGTAATTAGCCCCCAGTGTTTCTAGAATCCCTAGGGGTGCCTCATGCATGCCCAAGACACACGCAGTCAGTTTTCTTGTCACCCACCACGTGGTTCCCCTTGGCCCACTCCAAGCCCTCTGCCAGGACACTGACCCCACCGCCTCTTGCTGGGCACTGCTCTCCCTGCCACCGCGGAGGTGCTGGAGGCCCCCGAGCCAAGCGTCTGCGGGGTTCCACCACGTGGTGGAGGAGAGAGCCGTTCTCCCCATCGTGGGTTTTACTCTCAAGACCGGTCCCAAAGCTAGTTCCCAGGTGACCACCACGTATTGGTTTAAAGCAGCTCTTTCCATCTCTATATGCTCTCCATAAGTTGCCGAAAAAAGTCCAGTAGGAGCTGAGTTACACCCAGAGTCAGTTGTGAGCAGTACCCCAGGCCATGCTCAGAATTTCTCCTGCCCTGCTGCAATCAAAGCTTGGTTACCAGGCCACTGTTTGTGCTCAGTTCCTTCTTCCTCCAAAACAAGCTCCTTCCCAGGAGGTTCCACAGTCTCTCTTGCAAATAGACTTTGAACAGATCCACCCTGCAGTTCACCAGGCCTGCTCAGACATGCCTGACCAGCCTGGGCTCGGGCTGCAACTCCCTGCAGGCTCCCCCAGGGCCAGCCTGCCACATGGGAGAGGCACTGTGCTGGTGCCTCCCAGCCTCAGGAAGACCAGCAGGTGGAAGCTGCAAGGAGACAGAATTGTTCTCCTTGTACGTTGAGCCCAAACTTGAATGCATGTACCTGTAGGTGGAATGAAATGTCTCAGGTGGCCATGAGTGTCCTGTATCATGAACTGTTTCAGTCAGATGGTTCCCTAAAAGGGATGTCGTTTAAAGATTCCCCAAGTGTCAGACATCGCCCTGGAAATCTGTGCATCTATCACCTTCCATGGCGCAGTGCTTACTGGGAAACACCTCCTGAATTGCCCCAGAAAGAAGGTCCCAGGCTTAGCAACTGGCTTCACTGTCCAGGGAGAATAACCACCCTGGATTCCTCTGCAGAATCTAGTTTTCACGATTCAGAGCCTCATGTTTGCAGATGGAAGTGCGTTGTACAGTAGCCAGGACCTTCTGCAACTTGCAAGGATATTGCCAAGTGATCGAGCCCAAGGAAGACCCCCCTGGTATCATCACACTTTGGGGGATCAAGTTTTCCCAAGAGAAGAGATAACCCGGGGAGTACGTTAGCACCCCACAAATGTACTAGGAGGGACATGTAGCAGAGGCACATTCATATTTTCAGGTTAAAGTAGTAAAAATGAACTCTGAGTAGGAGTCAAATGACTGGAGAATGAGCCATAGCTGCTGCCCATGCAAACTGGGACTTCAGGCAAGTCATGGAAACTCTGAGCCTCCATTTGCTCAACTGTAAAGTGGGCCTAATAACAGGCACATCATAAGGCTGAGGTAAGGAATTAAAATAATTATGTAGAGTACATGGTGAGCTGCACCGGGCATTCTAGAGCTGAGTTCTCCTTCGTGTCTTATTCGGCTCTCTATGTAATAGGGAAGAACATATCGGACTCCATATTGGATCTGTTTCTTTTATTTTAACCTTTGTGTTCTATTGCTTCTGCTATAAGAATGTTGCCTATCGCCTGAAATATACAGGATAGCTCATTCTCAAGGCTCTGACCTTTAAAGGCATAACACTTTTCCATTCATAGAGAGATAAAACGTTGCAGAACAGAGAATAACATTTGTCTTGTTGGAGGTTTTACAGGAACATCAGTGACCTGACCTATGTGGACAGCTGCAAGAACAAAGGATTCTGACACCAAGAAGCTTGTGACAACCAACCACTCCCCTCCCCTTTTAGCATAAAAGAAGCCTGAATTCTATCTCCGGCAAGATGGTTCTTTGGGACACTAGTCCATCATCTTGGTCTGCTGGCTTTCCGAATAAAGCCACCATTCCTTGCCCTAACGACTCATCTCTCCATTTATTGGCCTGTCGTGCAGCGAGCAGTACAAGCTTAGACTCGGTAACGTCTACCCCCAGTGCCTGCATCCCCACCTGATAACGCCACACCAGGGTTCAACAAATGTCCATTGAATGAACTGAGGTTTCTCCAGAGAAGAAACATCTCCAGAAGGCAATCAACAGTTAAAAGTTCTAGGAAAGCTAAATCTGCCTTTAACTTAGGCAACATCCACAGTGCAGGCAGAGAGGGCTACCAGGCGATTCAGAGGCAGGGACCCCCGCTGTGTGGAGGCGTCCAATCCCAGGAGCCTTGGAGGCTGGTGGAGCGAACTCTCTAGAATTCATGCTCTAGAATGAAGTCTCCCCACAGAATGTGGGAAGTAGAGAGTGGCAGAGCCACACCAAGGGGCAGATACTTCCCCGAACACCCACCTCGCTCAGCAGCCCTGGAACCAGCCCTACACACAGCATCTCAGCACGCGCGGTTCAAGCTCAGTGCCACATCCCCAATCACCATGTACATGCACATCTGGGGCACCCACGCATGACAGCAAACGTGAAAGCCGCTCACGCCCAGGGCTTATGGAAAACCGTGTGCTCTCCCTAGACCTCCCGATCCTGTACGCTACCGTGTGGTGACCCTTCACTCGCGGGTGGGCACCAGACAAGCACCTATTCACTCATTCATTCGACAAGCATTGCCGGAGCCCCTAATCCGTAACAGGCACTGTCACAGGGTGGGGAGGTGGGAGTGGTGGCTGAGGAGGGGACGACAGCTAGAGTAGGACACAGCGTCCATCAAAATTTGCCCTGCCTCAGGGAGTATTCACGTCTATCCAGGAGACAGACGTTCCGTCGTAGCCAAACAAATAAATGCGTAAGTGCAAACTGCGGTCTTTGCTGTGAAGGAAAAGTGAAGGGCCTCTACGGGGCCACTGTCGGAAAAGGTTTGCGCTGCAGGGAGTATTCACGTCTATCCAGGAGACAGACGTTCCGTCGTAGCCAAACAAATAAATGCGTAAGTGCAAACTGCGGTCTTTGCTGTGAAGGAAAAGTGAAGGGCCTCTACGGGGCCCCTGTCGGAAAAGGTTTCTCTGAGGAAGCGACATGGAACTCAGCCTTCAGGCTGAAGAGCAGAGTCAAGCTCTTCAGAACAGTAGGAACAGCGTTTATGAGGTAGGAACGGTGACTGAGCGAGTCCACGAGTTGCCATAAGGGTGAGTGGAAAAAACAGTGATGGTTTGGGCCAGAGGTCCATGTTACAGATTTTGTCTATCTTATCCTAAATGCAGGAGATCATCAGTAAAGGATCTTCAGCGAAGACTGGTAAGATCAGATTTGGGGCTTTAAAAAGATCATCCCCAGAGAAGGAAGCAGAAAGGACTCAAGAGAGGAGCAGTTAAAAAGCTATTTCGGGGGTCAGGCGGGAAGGGGGTACAGTGGTGATCTGCACAAAAGTGGGGTGGCAGCGCAGAGGGACTAGCCAACGTTGATTCTGTTTGAGCTGCCACCTCCAGGAAAAGGTCAAATAGCAAGAGGAAAACAACCCTGTGTACTCAAGGAAAATTATGAGAATACATTTAAAGCAATCCTGAAGTCTTAGAGTCTGAAGACATGTAATTAGAGTGCAAAGACAGATCTTCAGCCCAGATCATTCACAGAGCCTCAGGCTACTACTTAAAGAAGAAAGAATAGAAGGAAACATACCAGTATGTTAACAGCAGTTATCTCGGATGATGACGGCTGCTTTTTCCTCCCATCTTTGTGGGTTTCTGTTTTCCAAGTTTTCTATGATCATGTATGTGTTTCTCCTGGAATTAGGGGAAAAAAATCCATAGATTAATTGAAAAAATAATCATGTCTTCTTCTCAATTCCTGGGTGTGTCTCCGGAAAAGAATTAAGGGTGTCTGCTGGGATTTCATCTTCCCAGCGGGATGGCTATCCTTCCTACGGAAGAAAGAGGGAGAGGCATTCAGAAGTGACTACGAAATTCTCACTGCCAGAAAGTCCCAGATCCTTAGGACAAACACACACACACACACACACAAGTGATTGCTTCCTTCAACTGCCCCGGTAAAACGTACAGCTCCCTTCCGCAGCTGACCCTGTACCATCACCTCCCGGACGCACCCTCCCAGAGGGGCTCCCCTCGAAGCTGACAACTCCCTGAACCACTGCCAACTGGACCAGAGATGGAAGTGGGACTCAAGGTATGCCAAATGGATTTTCTCTCTCAGGAATTTGGAACTGAGGCAATGAGACTCAGTGAAGAAAGATGATGGTACTTGGACAAAAATATGGTCCTCTAGCATCGGGCCAAAGTTGATACAAGTGTTCCGGTAGCATCAGGGCACAGCGGACACAAGTCAAAGCCATGAAGAAGTAAAAACTGAGACACCCCTGGAAGAAACCCCTAAGAGGGGCAGGAACAGAAACAGAGGCAGATCAGAGACTGCATGACTCCCTGGAAGGTAGAAGAAGGAAGCCGCTTGCATCTGCTGCCCACGTCATTCCCCAGATGGCCTGTCTCCTCTTAGCCGTCTGAAAGATGGACTGTTGTGTTCCTTCAATAGATCCTGTTTACTTGAATTTGTCTGAGGGGTTTCTCTTCCATATAAAACCAAAGAGCTTCAACTAACAAACTCTCCTCCTATTCAGCCAGCAGCCCAACTTCTCGTTATTTACGAGCAGATTATCCATCCTGCTGATTATCAAGCCTCTGCCCAGGCCTAAGTCACTGTGATCTGGGGAAGGCCAGGGGCTAGGGTCTCTCCCCTCCAACCAGGCCCCACCACCCAACCAGGTCAGGCCAGCCTCCTGCTCCAAGCCTGTCAGCATCTCCACTCTCCAAAGCTCATCAAACCAAGAGAGGGCTGAAGCTCCCCTCAAAGGCCATCCTGCATATCCACCAAGAAGGAGTCAGTGCCCTGTGGTCTCACGAACTTCCTCAAGGCAGAGGCTTTGCCCCTTGGGGGGAAGCCCCTCCCCTCTATAGGAGGGCCAAGGGCCCAGCAGCCACCGCCTTAAGCCAGAGGAGGGAGGGAGTTTGACAGCTCCAAGGTAAAGCCTCTTTTTATTAAGACAACACAGCAAACTTTTTTTAACCGCAACTGACATCACTCTAATAAATCACCATCATGTCTTGTGGGATAGAAAAAGCCAAAACACTGTCACATTTGATTTTGCTGGCTACTCTCGCCTAGAGAACAAACCATGTGTTTTTAATCAACAACACTTTGTTTTGCATTTCTCAGACCCCAATACTCTTTAAATAGCTGCTTTTACCAGAGGGCTATTTTAAACCCAGGGCCAGCTTCTTTGCAGAGGACATTAAGAAACAGAACACCGCGTTACCAGGCTTATCTAAGCACTTTCTCTGCTGGGATGATTATGTATTAGGAGGTTCTCTCTGTCTCTTTCAGAGGGGGCTTTCCTTGTCCCTCTTTGGGAATTGAATTCCATGTCTTCCCAGAAAGTTGGCGGGTTTTTTTTTTTTTTTTTTTTTTTTTGGTTTCTCTAACAGGCAGCACAACTGGGTTATGGGAAAACGGCAAATTCCCAGCCAAAGGAAACAGAAAGTCACATCTGGGATGAGGATTCCAGAGGAGTGAAAGAGGAGGTGGCAGAGGTGGGGGACTGTTTGAGGGGAGACGAGCAATGAAATAAGATTTCTGGAATGGCACATGTCAATTTCTGACGCAAAGAGGCCCCGGGCTTCTTGGAGGCTGACGGGCTCGGACAAACCAACTGAAGCCTGCAAGGGATTCATCCTTTGGATCTTGGGGAACGGGTAGCACCTCGAGGCAAGAATAAGCTGTGTGCAGGAACCTTGCACTAAAAGGGGCTGCTTCCCTGACTGTCCAGTCAACACACCAGGATCTCAGCAGTGATTGGCAGCTGGGCTCACTGGGTCCTGACGTAGGTCTGGAACACCACCTGGCTTTGGAAAGACGCTAGAAGGGGGCTGCGAGAGAAGACCTTAACCTTCAACTAGAGGAACGCTCTACACTGTTTGTGGAACAGTTAACTGAAGCCCAGTGGAACAATTCAACCAAAAATACAGACACGGCTTCCGTGTGCCTCTGGTGTCAACCACTAGCCCTCAGCTGTCTGGTAAAATTCTTTTCTTTGAGCGACTAGTGAACTCTTCCAACACGGGTCAGCTCAGGGCTTTCTTCTTCCCTGGAGGTCCTAATTGTTCATCCTCTGCTGGTCAGATGATGTGTGCCACCCGGAGGACCCCATGCTGATGCACCCAGACCCAGGCCCCTGCACATCCCATTCATCCCTCCCTGCGTCTGAGCCGACAGTCTAACCACAAAGAACTCGCTCTCAGTTGTTCAAAGTTCACTCTTTCGTGGACAGTCTCCATCAACTATACACTCCGGTTATTCCTTTTTCTATGTATTATTTCATAAAATCACGGAATGTGTAAGCATGATATTAACCCATGGAACACCTACTCTGTCGATATCCTCTGCAAAATCGCCTGCCTCCACACTCCTCAAACACCTGCAACTGTGTTGGGGAAGGCAGTAGTTTATAAACACACCTGTCATTGGGAGGGGTGTGGTCTTCCAGGCTGAATGCTGTCTGGAAGACCCTCTCCCATGACTCAAAAGCCTTCCTTCCATGGGCAATTCTGTCTCCTTCTCAGAGATGAGCCAGCATGAGTAGCTACTGACTTGCGGCCTCACTGGGATCTGCCGTTATCATGGTCACCTCTGGGGATTTCCTTTGGCCACGTAGGAGTCTTGGGGCTATTTACAAGTCCAGGTTAGGGATTACTTTCCAGTTAAGAATTACAAAGAGGTATTTAACTCATGGCCTGGAAGCTTAATGTTCTATGGCAAATGTTTTCATTCATTTGGATGTCTTCACAGAATAAACCAAGAAACCTGAAAAGATAGTCAAATATTGGAAAACATCTTCTGGTTGCTCTTTATGTGGGGATTCAAGACCAGATTCAGAAGGAAGGGTGTGTGTTGGTGGGGGGGGGGAGCGGTTGGAGAACTGAAGATTCCACTGTTGGTACCTCACAGGAACACCCTCAAGCGAGCCTCCGGAGTTGCCTCACAGATTTCTTCCTATGTTCATCTCCACCTGCTTCCCACATCTGCCATCCCTGGCCGTGGCCAGGTGCACAGAGCTGTCACGATTAGGAAGGGATAGAGCCTTGCTACCCAAAGTGTGATCCATGCGCGGCATTGGCACGCTTCTTAGCAATGCCCCAGTTCCCCTGCCCCGCATGGATGGACTCCGAATCTACATTTTAATAAGATCCCCCAGGAGATCTGTATGAACATTAAACCTGAGAAGCACTGGTATTTCTTAAGCCTGGCTACACATTAGAACCACCTGGATTTTGATACTAAGGTTTAACTGTAGATCAATTAAATCAGAATTTCTAGAGGTGGGGTCCAGGCTTTGGAACTGTAACCATCCCATGTAAGTTCAATGTACAGCCTGCGCAGAGACTGCTGGTCCACAAAGTAATCCCACATCCCTCAGGGCTCACGCCAGATCCGCCATTTGCGCCACGCCTGAGCTCCAAGCACCATGCAGCCGGCCTGTCCATGGTAGTGATACCACACGTCTGAGGACCAGAGACAAGCAGGGAAGAACAGCCGTGAAGTCCCAGGAAGCGCAGGCCCAAGGAATGCATCGTCTCTCTCTCAAACAAGGCAAGCAGGCTGCGGTGGGAGAGCAGATTGGAGAGCGCGGCCACCGCACAGCAGAGACCCACAGGTCACACTGGCCGTGACCTCCCTGGGAAGGCAGGCGCAGCAGCCCCCAGATCAGGAGCGCCCCCCCGACCCGGAGGGAGCCCCCAGCAGCTCCTGTCTCAGTGCATCCAGAAAAGCCAGCCCGGTGAAGGATTTCAGCCCAATTTAATGGGACCTTTGCGAACAAAACGTGCTTATTAGTAAATAATAATTACAGGAGAGCCGGTGCCCCGGGGGCAGCAGGTAACATGGGATCCCATTTTCTAATGCCCTCCATGAACAAACCCTGTTTGAAATTAAAACATCCCTGCTGTCAACACGAGTGTTTAAAGGGGTTTCTGTAATAGAAGCGGTAACTCTAATGCAGACTGTTCACGGAAGGCTTGCTCATTTACAGGGAGCTCTCACAGATACCAATGCTTTTACGCCTCAAAACAAGCCCTGGGAGGCAAGCATTTTTCCTTACCCCATTTTATAGATGAGGAAACAAGCCCCGGATATTAGACAGGGCAGGCCCAAGGTCACTCAGCTAGTGACCGCATCAGGCAGCTGGGCCTTGGGATGCAAGGTGGGTACCCAGTGCCCTGCCCCATGGCTGCCTTCCAAAGTGCACTAAGGTCATCTGGTCAAAACTCTAATCCCACCGGAAAACCTGCCCTCCTTCACTTCTGGAATCCCCTTTGCTGCTGGCCACCAGAGCCTTTGGGGCCCTACCTATGTACTGTGTGCCAGCTGACCTCTAGGAAGACATGTCTGTGGTACCCAGGTGGGCCCCTCTCTGAGACTTAAGGCAGCTATGAGCAGGAGTTTGCCAGCCAACAGGAGAGCGGAGGCAGGTAAAACTCGAAGAGTTTACACATAGGCGCACGTGCACGCGCGCGCACACACACACACACACACACACACACACACACACA
>NC_041233.1:90979517-91033032 GCF_002837175.3 Physeter macrocephalus
CACACACACACACACACACACACACACACACACACAGAGTTTTTCAACAGTAGTACACATTCAGAGTCATGTTTCTAGTCGCCCCCAAATTCTGGGTGGAAGTCGTGAGCCAAAGAAATCGTGAACACTTCAAATATGGCGACCAAGTCATAAACGTCATCGCCAACTTGCAGAAGATTAAGGAATCTGGGAACAAATTAGCCTGGTGTAGAGAGTGACTTACGGAGACGTGTCAGAGAGAGTCAGAGAAGCCAACGACTTCAAATCCTGTAAAGTTTCTTAATCGAGTGACACTATTATTTGAAATTGGCAGAACACCAATGGATTTAGTCCAAAGACATAATATATGCCTTTTTTTTTTCGGGTTTTCTTTTTTAAGGGCATTAGGGTTTTAGTTCTTTTTCCTTTCTTCTTGAGGGTTTTTTTTTTTGGCAATATATCGCTTTCTTTTCTCAAATCCGTTTCCATCTGACATACAGAAAATGGAGACATTCCAGGGAGCCCTACACCTCCCTTCTCCTTGCACCCCTAGAAGAGCAGGCTCCTTGGTTAAACTGGCCGGCTCTGCGAGCCACAAGCAAGAGCACACAATTTTGTGCAAATGGTTCAGCTATTCCCTTGCAGGGAGAGAGTGTGGGAGCCCTCACCACAGAATCACCCCCAGGATTATGGGGGACCTTCCCCTTCAAAGGTCTCCTCCATCCCCCTCCCTCTCAGGGGCTCCCTCACCAGGCCGCACAGCCCCAGGCGTCCCTCCCCCTCCCTCTCAGGGGCTCCACTCACCAGGCCGCACAGCCCCAGGCGTCCCTCTGTATTTCCTCCCAGCCTCCCCGGGCCTCAGCCCCACTCCCAGGGCGGCCCTCCCTTCCCGGGGAGGCCCCAGAGAGGCCGTCCAAGGCCCTGGGAGACTCTCGTTCCCGCAGCTCCCCTCCCACGGACCCGGAGAAACCCCGGAGATCAAAGGCTCAGCAGCAGACCAGGTGTCCAGCCTCGTTCACAGGCCGCGATTAATCAAACTCCTGACTCACAAGGAGATCAAACCCGGCCCCCTGCCAGCTGTTGGTTAAAGCTGGCCTTCAAGTTGCCCTCATTAAATTTCCTCTCCCTCTCTCCCTGCTGACTCTGCCCCGTGACCATCTCTCTCTCTCGGATCTTTCTCTCAGCGCCCGTTTCCTCTCCCTCCTCCCTCCTTCCACTGGCCTATCAGTTTCTATCTCCTCCGTCCCCGCCCCCCTGCCTCCCCAGCTCCCCAACACCCCAACTGCTCTGTTCTCTTGGTCCGAATCCTTCAAAAATCCACGGTCCCCAGACTCCCTCCCGGACCCTCCTGCTCGGCCCCTGAAAGTTCCAAGAGGAAGTCATCAGGGGCGTCTGCTGGCGGGTGGGAGAGTGGGTTTCCCCTGCTCTCAAGGCCAAGGATGAGCTCATCCATGCGGAACTGAATTCTCACCTGCCCCTCTTTGCAGCAGACACAGGCCTGTCCAGCACCACAATCACACACACACACAGATACACGTACACACACAGACAGACACACACACACAGAGACACATATAGATACACAAACATACACACACATACATACACATACATGCACACGCACATACAGACACACAGAGAGGCACATACAGATACACATACACACACATACAGACATACACATACATGCACATACACATACAGACACAGACATGTATACACACTTACCGACACAGAGAAACCGACACACACACATACAGACACATACACACACATGCATACACATACACACAGAGAAATACACGCACATAGACACATAGATACACGTACACACACAGACACACACAGAGACACATACAGATACACATACATACTCACACACACAGACACACACAGACATGTGTACAGACTTACAGACACAGAGAAACCGATACACACAGAGACATACACACACACATACACAGACATACATACTCACACATACGCATATGTACATACTCATACAGACATACACAAACACATACGCATGCACACATACATACACACATACATACCTACACACGTACACATACCCACATAGCCCAGCTGGCCAGTCCCCACCTTAGCACGCTTCTCTACTGTCTCACCCCTGAACAGGAAGCAGCAAGTACCCACTAGAAGTTGGAACACAGGCAGCGGGCCTTCGTTTTCCTCCCAGCTCTGCCCAGAATGGGGAAATTGTGAATCCTGACTTCTCCCCGGCTGATGTGTTGAGAATATTCACTCCAGTTGTCTGAGGTTTGTTTTTATACACTTTTTCCTACAACAAACACTGACAAAAAAAAAAAGCGAATCCAGGCTGCAGAGCACTGTCCTCTCTTTTCTCCAGCTCGCTACATACATCTATGTATTTTTTAACTTGTTTTCCATTTCAGTGGTTCTTCAAGCGCACAGGCGTGAGAAAACACAGATGGGTCGGAGCAGGCCCTGTCGGAGCCGTGCGCGGGAGGCTTCACACCGCGCTGGAGATTTTTAGAAGTCTTGGAAGACCTCAGGATGCAGAGGGGGTTTTTTTTGGTTCGGGGTGGTTTTTTTTCCCTTTCCTCCTTATAGACTTGGAACGTTCTCCTCGCTTCCTCTCCCAGTTCTGTTCCTCTAGCCCTGCATCACCTGCTGCGGCTGGGAACGCAGGGGCCCTTGGCCTCGGTGAACGGGTCGCTGTGGCTGCCCCGGGCGTGACCCCTCTACCTGCCCGTGTTTCCCCAGCTGTGGTGAGGCGAGCCCAGGGGAAGAGAGGCCATCCGTCACCCGGGCGGCAGCGGAGGCCTGAATGAGGGCGAGAGGGGTCAGGGCTTGCCCACTTGGGCAGCTCGGAGCGGGGCAGAGGCATTACAGATTGTTGAGATATCAGGGCCGGCCTTGATTGATGGCGCAGAACGAGGGGCAAGATGCTGCACTGGGGCCCAGCCTGCGCTCCGGTCCTCCCGGCTTCCTCCCAGCCCACCCCACCGCGGCCCCTCTTCCCCAGCTTGCTTTCTCCTGCCTGCCCGCAGCCCATCAGTCAAGCCGTGCCCCGAAGCTGACCTTTGGCAGGGAACAGCCAGCCTCAGAGAACCATTTCTCGCTGAAAAACCTCACCAAGGAATTTTATTAATGCTGGCAGGCCAGCAGTCACCGTGTGCCACCACCGCTTCCTGTCACCGCCGCCTGCCTCCGCGCCCCTGAGTTTCATTAGCTTTGAGCCAGAACAGAAAGGGCCGGGTGTGACCAGATTGCCTGAGCCGCTCCTACTTCTCTCTCTTGGCCCCAAACCCACTTCTGCCGCAGGTAGAGCCGCTGGTCTGAGTCACCTGTGGACGTGTGGGATGCCTGTCTCATCTGAGCCCCATCGGTTTCCACAGCCCCACCTTCACCTCCACGCAGTCTGGCCTGAGTGATGGGCGTTTCAGGAAAGGCACTGAGGCCTCCTCTGGGAGAAGAGCGAGCGTCAGCTGAAAAGTCCAGCTGGATGGAGAGGAGGAGACGTGCTCTGGGCTCGGGCCGGGGATGGACACACCGTCAGGCAGTTGCTAGCTGCCTGGGGGACCTGACCGTCTCCTCAGGGCCCCTCTCTGGAGACCACACAGGTTGCCAATGGTACCACTGCAGCAGCACAATAGAACGGAGAGTGGGGACATGTTGGGGCAAACGGTGATGGAAGATGTTTAATAGAATTACTATTAGGCCTCGAGTTAATGAATCACAACTGCAAGAAATCATGATAATCCAGCAGGCATTAGTGACAGATTAGCTTCAAAGCTGCCATAAAAGTGCCATAATGCTTACCTAACGGCATGATTAATTCTCCCAGTACATAATGGCTTTATGGAGGAACCAGGCAACAACAGAGGCTTGACAGAAAGCCACGCCAGGATCCCCGGGGCGCTGGGGGCACCCGCACCCTGCCCGGGCCCCGTGGCTTCCATTCTCCCAGGAAGCAGCTGCCCCACTGGATTGTCGGTAGACAGGCAGCGGCTCAGGCTAAGCCCGAGCCGCCTCGGGACGGAGACAAGCAGCAGTCCCCTGGACTCCCGACAGGGCTTTGCCCCTCCCCCGGTGGCTGTCCGGGGAGACCGGGAAGTCACTTCACCCCAGCTCCCGAGATAGGCAATGCCTGTGACCAGCACTGGTGCCTGGAGAGCCCCATCCTGGTCCCCTGCTCAAAGGGTCAGAGATCTGGAAAGACTACTCAACTGGGGAATTCACCATGACTGTCCTCACCCACTGTGTGACCTGGACAGTCACTTCACCTCTCGGGGCTCAGGCAGTCAGGCTCCGAGCCTGCATCCTTAACCACTAGACTGCCTTCCTATAATGGCATCTAAGAATTATGAATCGCTAACTTGTCTTTCAGACATGATGCAAATCTCATATGATTCTTTCATTTGCTGCTGCCAACAACCCTGTGAGATAGGTACCAATACGTTCACTTCACAGATAGGGAAACTGAGGCTTGGAGAGGTAAGGTAACTCCACAGTTAACCTAGCAGTGAATGTGGAGCCAGGCAACACTCCCCAGTTCCTTGCTTCTCTATCAGCCATCTTTAGCCCTAATACCACCAATTTAACCTCAAGGGAAAAGCAGCTTGTGAGACACTGAACATCATCTTTTACAATGTTCAGCTCTGCTCGATTGCCCACCCACCCGCTGCCTGCCCCCCCGCCCCCGCCCCGGGGCAGTGGAGAATCTGAACCGAAAGACAGCCAGTCTGGACTCCTCCTCTCCTGTTTACCCCGACTCTAGGATCCTGTTCTGATAGTGTTGCCTTGGGCACAAAACCACTCCGGGTTTCTGTTTCAGCTTCTCTTTTGGACCAAGGGAATAGTAATGTAACAGAAGAATAAGCCTGACTCCATATTGGATCTATCCCTTTAGCTCTAACCCTTGTGCTCTTTTGCCTGTGCTGAGTCATGCTGGCTCTGCACTTTTTATAAAAGAATGTTGCCTATAGCATGAAATATACAGGGTAGCCCATTCTCAAGGCTCTGACCTTTAAAGGTACAGTATAACACTTTTCCATTCATACAGAGATTAAAAGTTGCAGGCCAGACAATAACCTTTGTCTTGTTGGAGGTTTACAGGAACATTGTGACCAGACCTACGCGGACAGCTGCAAGAACAAACGATTCCTGCACGAAAAAGTTTGTAACAACCAGCCACACCCCCTTCCCTTTTATTTTTTTTTATTGGAGTATAATTGCTTTACAATGTTGTGTTAGTTTCTGCCGTACTACCCAAAGCAATCTACAGATTCAATGCAATCCCTATCAAACTACCAATGGCATTCTTCACAGAATTAGAACAAAAAATTTTACAATTTGTATGGAAACACAAAAGACCCCGAATAGCCAAAGCAATCTTGAGAAAGAAAAATGGAGCTGGAGGAATCAGGCTCCCCATCTTCAAACTATACTACAAAGCCATAGCAATCAAGAGAGTATGGTACTGGCACAAAAACAGAAATATAGATCAATGGTACAGGATAGAAAGCCCAGAGATAAACCCATGCACATATGGTCACCTAATTTATGACAAAGGAGGCAAGAACATACAATGGAGCAAAGACAGCCTCTTCAATAAGTGCTGCTGGGAAAACTGGACTGCTACATGTAAAAGAATGAAATTAGAACACTCCCTAACACCATGCACAAAAATAAACACAAAATGGATTGAAGACCTAAATGTAAGACCGGACACTATAAGACTCTTAGAGGAAAACATAGGAAAAACACTCTATGACATAAACCACAGCAAGATCTTTTTTGACCCACCTCCTAGAGTAATGAAAATAAAACAAAAATAAACAAATGGGACCCCTTCCCTTTTAGTATAAAAGAAGCCTGAATTCTAACTCAGGTGAGATGGTTCTTTGGGACATTAGTCCGCCATCTTCCCAGTCTGCTGGCTTTCCAAATAAAGTCACTATTCCTTGCCCAACGACTTGTCTCTCGATTTATTGGCCTGTCATGTGGTGAGCAGTATGGGCTTGGACTCAGAAACTGTAGTAGTAATAGTAATAATAGGTTGCCCACCTCACAGCAAGAATGTCTTGACCCCGTAGGGCTCAGCTCTATCTTTGCACAACTCCCACTAGGGCCAGGGCCACTCTCCTGAGCACAGACTCCGCTCCAGAGCCTCTCTCCGTGGTCTGCCCATCTTCCCATAAATATGGAGGCAATTAGCAGGAGGCCCAGGTCCAAAGGGAATTCACAGAGCCATATTCATCTTCGTAATGTTGAAGAAACCCCCCCAGGAGGCCTGAGTCACTGCCGTAGCAGGCCAGCTGTTTCCAGTCTGATTAACTAGGGCTCCATGAGAGGCACCCAGCCCTGCCTCCCAGCCCACACCGCTCCGGGATTCCCACCAAGTGGGGACCCCCCCCACCTCAGGCTGCCACAGATACACTTGCAAAAAAGTAGACTTGCTCCTCTCCTGCCAAAGTATCAACAGGCTACAATCTTCCCTGAGGTCAATGCACCTCTTAAATTCCAAAATCAAATGGCAACCATCACTCAATCAGCAAATACAGCGGACCCTTCAACAACAGGGGCTTGTACTGCTTGGGTCCACTTACACACGTTATTTTTTTCAGTAGTAAATACTACAGTGCCACGTGACCTGTGCTTGGTTGAATCCGCAGATACGGAACTGCAAACATGAAGGAACCACGGACATGGCGGGCTGACTGCAAGATATACGTGGATTTTCGACTATGCAGAGGGTCAGTGCCCTAAACTAGGAGTTGTCCAAGGGTCAACTATATTTGTTTTTATGGGCACTATGGGAAAGGCCAAGAAGACTCATTTCATCCCTTTGCAGCCCTGAATCCCAACATGGACATGAGGCTTGAAGATGTGTATTGCCAGCAATGGGTGGTTTTTCTGACAGTGACTTCATGATGGCCCATGCGTCTCGTAGCTGACAGCCTAATGGGTGTCAAGTGGACCCCATCACTTTAGTTATAAAGTCACCAAATCTCAGGGCTGGAAGAGACGGCAATGATTGTTTCTCCCGGCCCCCCTCCCCAAATCTACCCCCATCTGCTATTGACTTCTCTTGAGTCAAATATATAGTTCTTATTTCAACATGCTGAGCCCAATGAAAGCCCAATAAATATTTATTGATGGTGGTGCCTGTGATGAATTAACAGCCAAAGCTATAAAATGAAAGTTTCACACAAGCAGAGACCCTGGTGAGAAAAGAAACTGATATGTAAAGTTTGACATTTCTCAATATGACAAGTATTCACACACACACACGGGGTGTTAGACAGAAGACCACTGCTCTCTACCAAGCCTACCCAGAAAACCCCACGGGAAAACAGGAAGTATCCCTCTTATAGAATGTTCATGCCTTTGTGGCAGGCGTGTTCAGCTTCTCAGAGGCCAATCAGCACAGCCCGTCACCACGTGCTGGGCCCTGGACCCAGAGCCTCTCTTTGTCTCCTTGTCAGATCCAAGAGCCAATGCAATTACGGTCCTAGAGAAACAAAATGGTGCCTCTGAGCGCTCCATCAGGCATCCCAGATCAGCTAAAGTAAGTGCAGTGACGTATACATTTCTCCAGATGCTAAAAATTTAAGGTACAAGATCCAGGGCAGGAGAGGCAGCTTAAATGGGAAGACAGTGTGTGTCTTTTGACAAGACAGTGTGTGTCTAGAAGGAAATGCCATGGAGTGTGGCTATAAAGATGTCAAGAACTTTGAAGCCTGGTGGATGGAGACCAGTCATCATGCAGCCCCCATCCACCCACCCAACGTGTCCATATGCATGAACATACTGACTGTAGGTCTATGAGCCTCACGTGGTTCCGTCAGAGAACCAACAGTAGAGCACACGTTTTCCCCCATCTGGCCTGCCTGGGTCCCCTCTAACTGCAGCTCCGAGGCACCAAAGCTCCCTGTCACCCGCTCAATCTTAATCCATTTGACTCTGAACTCAAGTTCCAGGGACTTCGCAAACCAAGCCGCACAGCTACCTGGAGCGCAGTCAGAAAGGGACTCTGCCACTCCTGAAACCAAACAAGAGAGAACCGTGTACGAGCCGATAAAGCACGTGGGCTAAAGAAAACCTCAGCCAGCTGGAAAGGAGGAAAACACAGACGACCTTGAAGAAACAAAATCCAGTTTGTGCTGAATTTCTAACGTGAGACTGTGCGTGTCACTCCCTTCCTCTGAGCCTGGTCTGTGCACTGAGATTCTCTCACACTGGAGGACGCTGGCTGTAGTGTAGCATGTGGCAGGGCCTGGGGATGGGGACAGAGCAGGAGAAGTAGGAAGGGAAAGGGCGTGAAAACCGAAGATCCCCGAAGAAAGCTGTAGAGGGAAGAGGGTCGGAGCTGCAGGGCACGCTGCCCTACCTCTTCTGGTCCTCCTGGACCCCATGCTCTTCTTCGTCTTCCAGCTCTTGCTCCTTGTCCCGTCTCCGGGAACCCCCTATTTGGACCCACTGCTGGTGTTGACCAGGCAGCCTGGAGGAGAAGACAGAGAGGGAAGCTGCTGATGACCAGCGTTTAGCGGCATCGCCCAGCGCCAGGCCCTCTGCTAGGGAACGTCCTCCCATGGGAAGATCACAGTATGTCCATGGACAAAAGGAACACCCACAGTCCAGCTGGCAATGCCCGCTGGCCCCTTCCCAGCCCGGGCCTGTCTTCCCCAGCTGCTGAATATTGTCTCCTAATTCTGCTCTAGGTTTTGGTGTTTGTTCCTGCCCAGATGGGGTGTCTGATCTTGCCATGGCTGGTGTTTTCTGCAAATGGGAACCTGGTACACTTTTATAGGAACCCAGTGGCTCCCTGGGGCCAGGATCTAATGCTGTCCAGATGCAGGAAAACAGAAGGGCCGTTCAAAAACAACCGAAATATCAACACACTTTGAAAGCGGTCTGTTAGCACTTGTCATAAGCACAATAAACAAAACAATGAAACCATCAGAAAGGACCGTGAGACAGTCAGGCTTTAGGAACTTGGCTTTGATGACTTAGAAAAGCAAAGAGACGGGGCAGAACCAGTTCCCACTTGGGCCGAGGCTTGTTTGTTCTGCTTATCCGAAGTTAGCCCACGAACAGACGATCCTCATCGTGATGAAAGGACCTAGAAGTTTCTCCCTTGCAACTGGCCTCTTTGCAGACAGGAGCTGCCTTCCACAAGCGGTCAGTTTCTGCACTCGGTCCATAAAACACCCATGTGTACGACACCGCGCCCATCTGTGGAAAAACACTTGCCCCGTCTGAGTTAGCTCAGCAACAAGTGAGCTTAGCCAGCGACATCATTTGCTGGGTCTTCCCCAGCTGAGCTCCAGGAAATGAGACCTCGGCTGGTAGGGACAAAGTTGCAGATCCTCAAGAGTCAGGACCCCAACCCCAGGGGAGTCAGAGCCAGGACGGAGGGAGGAAGAGGCTGAGAGAGAAACGTCAACCGTCCACCTGGCCCACTCCAGCCTTCCAGTCTGAGTTGTGGAGCTGGGGCCTGGGCTGTCTCCGGGTGAAATGAGGCCGCCTGCTTACCAGTTACACAAGGTTGTTACCCACTGTCTCCGCGGCTCAGGCTTTACTTAATTCCCAAAGTGGGCGCCGGCCAACATCTATCAAATTACCTGCCAGTGATTTAAGTGAGCTTAGTTCGTTTGGGTGCAGTCCTGCATTTTGACTGTTAGTCAAGCAAAATAGGGGATTAGCCAAAGCGGGGAGGGGGAGGGATCCAACAAGCCCATCTACGGTGGGAGAGGGGGGCTGTAGAAGCAAATGAGACCTGACGGCAAGAGTGAAAACCTGGGGGTCCCGAGACACAGGCGCTGGTCCCCTGCTCAGCTGTTGTGACCCCAAATCCATCCCTTGTGACCTCCTCTCCCCATACATACCTCCAGTCGGCCAGTCTGCTAAGCCCTGGGGGCAGATGAATCAGAAGATTCGATGCTGTTCTCCCCTCCTAACTGGGAAAGCAAAAAATAAAAAAACGAAAACAGATGTCAGAACAAAGGAACAAAACATACATACAGCAGGAACGTTCCCATTTCTGCTCCAGACCTAAGGCCTGAAGTCTATTCTGCCATAATCCTCCTCCTCCCAAGTCAACACGCCCCAACTGTCTGCTGTTTTAGTCCGAATTTGGCTGTCTCTCTGGAACGGAGAATGAACCCACAACGATCAGTAAGAAGTCACTGAACACCTTCAATGTGCCCAGTCACTCCCTTCAAACAACTTCAAACATCTTATCAGGTGGGAATAATCTTGGAACCAAAGCCTCAACTTCTCCAGCTGCCTTGCAGCCTAGGGAGGATGCTACCCTTAGCATCGAAGGGCCACCCCAATTCCATCCCTAAGGCCTCCCAGCCAGGTGGGGACAGAAACCCAAGAGCCAGGAGGCTTGAGCCACCTTTCCTTTGATCAGCCTCCCGTGGCATAGAGGAAAGGACAAGGAGTTTTGGAGTCAGAGGAACCTGTGACTCAAGTCCCACCTTTAGCACTCCTAGCTGCCAGCCTGTGAGTAGTGACATAATTCCTAGAACTTTGTAAGGACCAGAAGAGCTCATGCTTAGCAAAGACCAATGCACAGCCCAACACAGAGTATGTGCAATAAATATTAGCTGCTTTATGCTCATCTCCGCCCACATACAGCTGTCAACCCATAGACAAGTATTTGTTAGAAGCCAATTAAGAGCCCAACACAATGGGAGTTCAAAGGATACAGATAATAAGCCAAGGTTGCTGCCCTGGGGGAGTTCCCAGGATGATGGAGAAGATGAGCAGACCATTTAATAGAAAGAGAAATGGCTTCAATACAGAAACAGGGTCCTGTTATGATAGGGAGGCAATATGGTCCTTCCCAGGCTTAGACTCATCCTGCTTGGGATGCTACTACTGGTAAAGTGACCCTGGACCAAGTACTTAACCCCTCTAAGTCTTGCTTTCCTCATCTGGAAAATGAAGAAAATCACATCTATCTCATAGGGCTGTTGTCAGGATTAAATTTAATTTAATTTAATTTAATTTAATTTAATATGCCCCTTATCAGTTGTGTAATCTCACAAGTAAAATGTGGATAATTGACCTAACTCATAGGGATATTCTGAGGGTTAAATTTGTTAGTACATGTAAAGCATTTAAAATAAGGTAATGTCATCTTTCGCTGTTATTACCCTCAAGAATGTAAGTTCCCTGAGCGAAGGATTTGGGTCTGTTTTACGCATTGATGCATTCCCAATAGAACAGGACCTGATACATATTGCATAAATATTAGTTGATTCAGGGCTTCCCTGGTGGCGCAGTGGTTGAGGGTCCTCCTGCCGATGCAGGGAACACGGGTTCGTGCCCCCGTCCGGGAAGAGCCCACATGCCGCGGAGCGGCTGGGCCCGTGAGCCATGGCCGCTGAGCCTGCGCGTCCGGAGCCTGTGCTCCGCAACGGGAGATACCAAAACAGTGAGAGGCCCACGTACCGCACAAAAAAAAAATATATATATATATATATATTAGTTGATTCAGTGCTACAGGAGAACCAAGCAGAGGGGCAGATTCCACTCCAGGAAGGCTCCCTGGAGGAGGCGATACAGAATGGTAAATAGGAGTTAGCCATCCTGAGAAGGAAGGTTGGGAAGGGAATGCCTGCAGAGCAACTAGCACAGGGGGGTACCAGCCGTGAAAGAGCATGGTGTGAACAGGAAATGCCAAGCAATCTAGTATTTGCAGAATAAAAAGGACAGGAAGAGGTAGGAGATGAGGCTCTCTCTCCCAGATCTTCCAGTGATTGATCTTAGTGGAGCCAAATATACCCGGAAAACATACCCAAGAGGAATGTGAGTATTTGAAAAAGACAGCTCCCATCAGCCCCTCCCGAGGCCTCCAAGTCCCTGGGCCAGATCCAAGAGAGCCCCAGAAAGAGCAAATGTCCTGGGGAAGGTCCCTTCACATGGGACCCTAACCCATCTGTCTGCAAGATTTCTAGCTCACTTGGAGAAGCAGGCGACCATGCCTGTGAACTCTGACCCCATCCATCCCAGCAGGGCCTGGGGAAGCATTTACATCTTCAAAGGTCCTGGTAAATGTTAGCCAACAGCCTCTCCCCACCCCCCAATCCTCCCTCCTCCCCCTCTGGGCCACTAGGGGTCAGGGACCAGGGTCACACCTGGCCAGGCCCAGATCAGTCTGGCATCTCATCCACAGACCATCCTGCTGCCCCCTCCCCCGTACCCCTCTCCCTTCCACACACACACTTGGGCCCAGGGCTAGGGGAGGTGCAGGGCCACAGAGAGAGGGCCCCTATAAGGAAGGCCCAGGACATCGTCCAAGGGGCCTTTAGACAAATGAGGGCTTGGGCCAGCCACCCTGGAAGGAGCCCTGGGTTCTGCATTAGGGGAGGGGGCAGGATAGGCCTGTAGACGGGGGGTCAGCTCCAGGGACTGCCGTCAAGCAGGTTTCAGTGACCTCTCCCTGACCCCCAGAGTCGCTCTGATCTGCTGGAGGCAGGGAGGCCTGTTAACTTTTACCAGACTCCTTTGACATGGAGCACTAATAAGAACCCGGGAGGGAGGTTCACTCAAGTGTCAGAGGCTCAGCGCAGACTCGCACAGCCTCCCCACCCCCATGCCCTGCCCTGCAGGGCTCCCAGGCCCAGAGCAGCAGAGGGGCGCCAAGGCCCAGGGCGAGGGCAGGGGGAGGGCGGCTTCCACGCTGGCCCTTCACATGCCCCTGCATCGTGACACGATGGCCTCAGCTCACAGCCTGAACGGACCATCTGACAGATGATCGTCTAAAAGTTTCCCCAAAGAGTCAGGGCCTTGCCACACGGATCGACGACTGGAACCCGGGCCTCGGGAGCTCTGTTGAGCTGGGCCACTTTGGGGATGGCTGCCCAGCCGGTGCTGACCAAATGGACCAGGAATGAAGGGGGGCAGCACCCCCAGGCTGAGCCTCCCTGACCTTCCCCCCTCCCCTGTGCTCCAAGCCAAGGTGCCCTGCAGCTCCCACCCAGAGGGAAAGGAGCCTAGGTAAGGGGCAGAGGCTGGATGGCCTCCTCGGCTCCACAGGAAGGAGCTGCCTGGCTTGGGAACCACTTACCTTCCTGTGCCTCGGTTTCCCCACTCGTAAAACAGAGCGGGGAGGCGGTCTCTAAGATAACCTCCCCATTCTGCATCCTCTGATTCCAAGTTTTCCATCCGCCTCCAGTTTCTTCCCCCCTCCCCCCGCCCCTCCCGCCCTGCCACCAATCCTCCTCAAAAGCCCTGCTAGATTCTTCTGGTTTTACCGCAGACTTTATAGCCAGAGGGATGCATCTAGCCTAAGCCTTTTACTTAAAAAATGAGATTGCTGGAATGCAGACAGATGATAATTCATCTGAGTGACCTGCAGTAAGACCCCTGGAGGCACAGCCAGGCCTGGAATTTTGGTCTCCCTGGACCTTGTCCTTTATGCTGGGCCAGCTGAAGGCTCCAAATCCCCCGGGGAACACCACCTCCTCAGAGGGAACAGGCCGGAGTCTTTACCGGGCATTCGAGACCACCTGCCCACAGCCTGCCCACCGGCCGGTACTCTTAACTGCCCCCGATGACCACCCTGCTCTTCAGTCAACTTACCCTCTTCCCAGCAAGCAAATCCCAGGATCAGGCCTGGCCCGGCCTCTGCTCCTGAAGGCCCCATCCTACAACCCGCCAAGTCCACCCTCTCCCCAGAGCTTCCTGCCCACAGGGCCCTGCCCTCCCTCCCTGACCTCCCACAGGCCACGTGTCTGAGTCACACCTGCTCACGCAGCTCCTCATCTGCTCTTGAAGGCATCCCCAGCCCCCTGCCGTGGACAGTGGACCACTCTGTCTGGGAGCCACCCGTGGATCCTGGCAGCCCAGGGCTGAATCCCGGCCCCCCTCTCACTGGCCACATGGGCAAGTTACTTCACTTCCTGTGCCTCAGTCTCTTCATATGAAAAGTGGGTGTAACAGGAGCTCCGACCTCAGCCGGCCATGGTTAGGATGCCCTCTGACACAGGCACGTACTTAAAACCATGCCCGCATACATACACAGACAGACCTCGGGGATTCTGCGGGTTCCATTCCAGCGCAATAAAGCAAATATCCCAATAAAGTGAGTCACAGATTTTTGGTTTCCCAGTGCATATAAAAGTCGTGATTACACTATACTGTAGTCTGTTAAGTGTCAATAGCATTATGTCTCAGAAAACAATGCACGTCCCTTAATTTTAAAATACTTGATTCCTAAAAAATGCTACCCAACCTCTGAGCCTTTAGTGAGTCACAGTGGCAACATCAAAGATCACTCAAATATAATAATGATGAAAAAGTTTGAAATATTGCGAGAATTACCAAAATTGTGACACCAAGACACAAAGTGAGGCAATGCCATTGGACAAATGGCACCGATAGACTCGCATGACGCAGGGTTGCCACAAACCTTCAAATTGTAAAAAAACACAGTATCTGCAAAGCACAAGAAAATGCAGTGCAACCAAATGAGGTCGGCCTGGGTGTATATACTTATTATGTATAATTACGTAATATATATTATGTTTCATGTATATATTTTTCCCAGCTGTAAGTTTCTCCGAATGCAAGTATAATACTGGGTTTCTTGGTAACTTCTAGAACTGTGGCGATGTGGGTCAAGGAGGCTTTCGGAAATGGACGGGTAGGTATGTAAATGGATGGCTGGCCTTGGAGATGACTCAACACCGGGATGAGCTCACTTGTTCTTGGAGTGCCTTTATCGGCACAGCTCCAGAACCCAGGAACAGACATTTTCTCCCCCAAACCATGAAGCTTCCCCTTAAAGTTCTAAATGCCACTTCCTAGCTCCTGCCACCAGCAGAGTTCCTTAAATTCTCTTGGTTCACCCACTCTGCTTCCCGCTCACCTCTGCAGACAAAGGGCTTGCGGGTGATGGATGGTGACAGTGACCTGCCACTGACCCTTCCAGCCTGGGCTTGCTGCCGCCCATGAGGCCCTCTGCAGCCTGCGTGGCTTTTGAAATGCAGACCTGAGGGGGCTGCTGGTTTTCTTCCCCTTGTGAAGTGGAATCTTTGAAGTGGACCCCACCGGGTTCTGTCCAAACGCCTGGGCCCCCAAATCACCATCTCCAACAGCCTGCCCTGTAGCCTGCCTCTGCAGGTTCAGGGCGAGAAGCTAGACAGACCTGGGTTCAAATCCTGACTCTACCACTTTCATGCTTTTTGTTCTCCCAGGCTCCGAATCTCAGATCCCTTATTGTGAAGACAGAAGATAAGGCATGGCCCAGGGAGCTGGTGGAAGGACAGCTTGAAATAACATATAAGGCTTCTGGCCCAAGGCTGGCCTGTTGTAATTACTCAGTAAGTGATGACCATGGGAGGAGGAGAATTATATGAATGTGAAAGTAGAGGACTGGACGTGAGGACAAACGTGACTCTGTTCTGTCCTCCTTCTTCTTCTTATAATATAACCAACCTCTTTGGTCTCCATCCCTGGAATGGACATACACACACACACACACACACACACACACACACACACACACAGAGGCCACATTCTATCCATGGCTTTTTACTTAAACTTCTCCCTGCCCAGAACTTCTTGGGCTGCTCTCTGGGACAACCTAACCCCATGGACCTGTCTCCTTGCTGCTTCCCTTGGTCATCCAGGGATTTGCTGGCTGAGCTCACATCTTCCACAGCCGAGTCACCCGAGACTTGCTGTCCTCACAAAAGGATCTGTTTCCATTAAACCACTGAGCACTTCCCATATCACCATTTTGAAACCACTTATTTATTCATTGTCTTGAGTTTATTTGCCTAGTCCTCAAAAAATATTTGGCAGGAGTGACTTCCTGTTACTGAATTTGGACGCCCGACCGAAAGGTATCAAACAGCCTGGAATTTGAGATGAGGCTGCGGCTGGGTCGACCACCACTTTGAAACAACCGGAAGACCAAACGAAGCCTCAGCTGGACCCATGCCCTGCGATCGTACACAGATTTCAGTGCGAGGGGATCCACGAATAGCAGTTATTGGAGAGATGAAGCTGACGAAAGCCACAGGGCCAGTGACGGCCCTGGGAGCACAAGAGAGCATCAGAAATGCACCAGGGTCACAGACGCAAACTCTGACATGTAGGATGGATAAACAGCAAGGTCCTGCTGTAGAGCACGGGGAGCTGTACTCAACATCCTGGGATAAACCACAGTGGAAAAGGATATGAAAAAAGAATGTCTATATGTGTATAACTGAGTCACTCTGCTGTACAGCAGAGATGGGCATAAGATTGTAAATCAACTAGACTTCAGTAAAAATAAATAAATAAATAAATAAATAAAATAGTTTTTTTTTAAAGTAGAAGGAATGATGGAAATTTTTTAAAATCAAAAAAAGAAAAAAAAAAGAAAGAGATGCACCAGGATCAGAAATGCACCATCATCGGGCTTCCCTGGTGGCGCAGTGGTTGAGAATCTGTCTGCTAATGCAGGGGACACGGGTTCGAGCCCTGGTCTGGGAGGATCCCACATGCCGCGGAGCAACTAGGCCCGTGAGCCACAAGTACTGAGCCTGCGCGTCTAGAGCCCGTGCTCTGCAATAAGAGAGGCCGCGATAGTGAGAGGCCCGCGCACCACGATGAAGAGTGGTCCCCGCTTGCCACAATTAGAGAAAGCCCTCGCACAGAAATGAAGACCCAACGCAGCAAAAATAAATAAATTAATTAATAAACTCCTACCCCCAACATCTTCTTTAAAAAAAAGAAGAAAAAAAAAGAAATGCACCATCATCACAGCTCCCTTGAGGCTACTCACGGGTGTAAAACTTGAAGTGGAAAAGTAGAATAGGTGCTTGCATTTGACAGGGAAGGAGGTTTGGCTTACCTCAAAGTCCAGCTCCACAAGCCTGAAGACTCGCTCTCTCTCTCTCTCTCAGATCCTCATTCATGGGGTCTTAATGATATCCAAAAGCAGACTTCCTATACTTTTTAAAATTTTTTTATTTTTTTATTGAAGTGTAGTTGATTTACAATGTTGTGTTAGTTTCAGGTGTACAGCAAAGCGATTCAGTTGTAAATATACATATATATATCCCTTCTTTTTCAGATTCTTTTCCATTGTAGGTTATTACAAGATATTGAATATAGTTCCCTGTGCTGTACAGTAGGACCTTGTTGTTTATCTATTTTATATACAGTAGTGTGTATCTGCTAATCCCAAACTCCTAATTTGTCCCTTCCCTCCCCTTTCCCCTTCTGTAACCACAAGTTTCTTTTCTATGTCTGTGAATCTGTTTCTGTTTCGTAAATAAGTTCATTTGCATCGTGTTTTTTTTTTTAGATTTCACATATAAGTGATATCATATGATATTTGCCTTTCTAGGTCTGATTTATTTCACTTCGTATGATCATCTCTAGGTCCATCCATGTTGATGCAAATGACATTATTTCACTCTTTCTTACCGCTGAGTAATATCCTATACTCTTCATTGTAAGGGAATGCACTGGGGCAGATGAGAACCCAGGAAAAAAGAAAACTGTAAGCCTGGAATAAGATCACCCTGTTTAAAGAATGTCAGTAAACACCTCTGAAAAAGAGCCTTCCCTGGAAAGGCAGTGGGGAAGGAAGAGATTGTTCCAGGCCCCAATTCCAGGGAGCTCCTGGGACAAAGAGATTTCCCTGAAGGACGTCCATGTGAATGGTCTCCTCCCTCTGTTCTTACACCTCCAGGGTGTTCAGAGCAGTGGGCAGTGGGGACCCGACTGGGGAGGGGTGTGCCTTGGGGGTGAGGCGTTTTAACAACTGAAAGGTAGAGACAGAGAAGCCTCAGAAGGACTCATCTATCCCCCCTTGAACAAAATGAACTGAGAGAAGAAGAAAGAAAGGAGGTGGGGGGGAGCTTACCGAGTGGAATGAGTCGCTGAGTTAAATTACAGGGGCCTGGGAGAGATGATTAACTACCCTCATGGTTTTCTGCTTCAC
Source organism: Physeter macrocephalus (assembly GCF_002837175.3). Lineage (NCBI taxonomy): Eukaryota > Metazoa > Chordata > Mammalia > Artiodactyla > Physeteridae > Physeter > Physeter macrocephalus. The sequence goes on from NC_041233.1 coordinate 90,997,441, forward strand.
AGCCATATTTCAGCCCAAACCTGGGGCTTCTCGGTTACACAGCCCAGCGCAGGCCGACCATTTTTTCCATTGACTGAAAACACATTCTGACTGAAAACAAACTTTGGATCCCCGAGGCTTGGCAGCCCTGGGTCCTTCTCCATATTTAATCAACGGGAAGCTAAACACTTTCAGTCTGTGATGGCTCATTTGGACGGGGTCTCGGGGCTTTTGCCTGGTGCCAGATATAATAACTCTCTGCTCTCTTTTCTAAGGCCTATTTTATAATTTTGCTGTTTTTCAATGTCAAGCCCATCTTTTGAAGAATTTTTATTGGATTTCCTGCTAGACTTCAACGAGGATTTTTCTTGCTTTGGCAGAAATATCAAGCAGAACAGGGGAAAAACTCAATCATCATCTTGGAAAGTCGTGATGGTGTGTTGAGAGGGGTTGGGGGGGGAGGCCTTTGTCTGTTTGCACACAGACAGGTTTCTAGAAGGTTGGAGCCCCGGTTGCCAGCTTTGGGGGTGGAGGGGCCTCTGACTTCTGCTTCGTGGGGTGGAAATTGACAGGCAAGGTGGATGGATGTGGGAAGAGAGGGGAAGTTGGGACAGGGGAAGGGGAAGAGAGGCGTGAGCGCATCAGACAGGCCAAGAGGGGCGTGGGTGGGTCTCCAACTGATGTCCGTGGTGAGGTCTGGCCCCACCATACACACCCGTTCACAAGGGCTGCCAGGATGCTGAGGAATGGGCCGCAGAGCCCACTCAGGGTGCAGCAGGCAGACTCTTAACCAACAGCGCGAATCCCCGGAATTGCTAAAACCCCAAGAATGAGCAGGAAAGCTCCATCCAGAGGGTGCTGTTCTACCAGCCTCAGCCGTGAGCTCTGCACCGGCTCCAGGCAAGGTTCAGATCTTTAGTTTTTCTTCCTAGTGATGATTCCCCAGAGGAAGCAGCTTGCCAGTGAGTGACAGCTTTTGTTTGCTCATATTTTCCTCTCTTCCCAGAGTCAACTTTCAGAATATACCAGGATGCTCTCTCTTACTCCTGGACTTTCTTTTCATTTCTTTTTCTTTTTTTTTGGCAGGGGTGGGAAAGGGGGAGTCTCTAGAGAGTATTAACCGGAGAACAGAAGTGGTTTCTTGTCCCAGAATGAAAGCGGGAGAGAGAGAACTTTGCTTCTTTCCTTTTAGGTTGTGTTTTTTCTGTTTGAGTTTTCGACTTTTTATGATGACATGTTAAGTAAACCGAACATCACGCCTCCTCGGCCACTTCACATCTACCGCTCTTGGCTTCACAATTTACAGAATGTTTTCATATGTTTCATCTTTTTATTCCCACCACAGGGCAGTGGCCATTGTAGGGGTGATCAACCCAGACTCACTCGAGCCACGTGATTTGCCCCTGTCTTACGGGTAGTAAGTAGCCAAACCAAGCTGAGCACTTTTTTTTCTTTGCTACAAAATGTATATGCTGCAGGGGGTGGGGAGGTGTGGGGCTGGCCCCCTTTAAAATGACATCTTCCTGTGCTGGGCAGAGTCCTCAGTGTAAATTTCCCGCAACAGAGGACATGGAGTGTTAAGACGTCACAGCAGTTTCTACCATATCCACAAATTATGGAACAATTTCTCTTCGGGCCAGACTACAAGACCAGGCTTCCAGGGCATCTGAGCCATGCCTCATTCCTTCCATCGCCAGAAGGAAAAAAGGACACAAAAGAACTTAGGGAATACCCACTCCGGGCCCAGCACTGGGCTCGACAATGCAGGCAGTCAGTGCAAGAAAAAGATACTGTCCTTGTGTTTGAGGAGTTTACAGTCCAGATGAGAAGATAATTATAAACAGAATTTTATAACTGCCAAGGACCTTAGAGATCATCCATCTAAGCACCTCATTTTCCATTAAGGAGATGGGACAGTTCAGAGAAACGGTGAATGAACAGGGGTAAAAATAAAATAGTATTCTTTTTGAAAATTCCTTAAAAGCAAACTGTATTTCACAGGCAATAGCTGTTTTTTAAAATTGGTTTTTATTGGAGTCTAGTTGATTTACAATATTGTGTTGGTTTCAGGTGAACAGCTAAGCGAATCAGTTATACATATACATATAGCCACTCTTTTTTAGATTCTTTTCCCATATAGGTCATTACAGAATATTGAGTACCATTCCCTGTGCTCTATAGTATGTCTTTGTTGTTTATTTTATTTATAGTAATGTGTTTATGTCAATCCTCCCTCCCCCCCTTCCCCTTTGGTAATCATAAGTTTGTTTTCTACATCTGTGACTCTATTTCTGTTTTGTAAATAGGTTCATTTGGGCCATTTTTTAAGATTCCACATATAAGTGATATCATATGATATTTGTCTTTCTCTGTCTGAATTAATTCACTCAGTATGACTCTCTAGGTCCATCCATGTCGCTGCAAATGGCATTATTTCATTCTTTTTTATGGCTGAGTAATATTCTACTGTGTGTGTGTGTGTGTATACCACAGCTTCTTTATCCATTCCTCCATTGATGGACGTTTAGGTTGCTTATTTAATTTCATGCTGCAGAGTGCAGTGGCCACTGCATGCTGGTCAGAGAAAGTAAAGCGGTCAGAGACATGCACTAGGAGAAAATAAAACTTGATCTCGACCTGAAAGCATGTGTAGAACAGATGGATGGACGGGAAGAGAAGGGCTACAGAAACCAAAGAGAAAAGGTAAACTTGAGCCTGGTGTGTTCCCGAGACCGTGAGGGGCAAGCGTTTAGACATGGGGAGAAGGGAGGGGAATCCAGGCTGAACACTGGCTGAAGCCACAGAGGCTCTCAAGCAGTCGGGGAGAAAGTGCACACATAGCCAGGGGGAGTCACATGAAGGTCAGGGCTTCGACCCCAGCTGACCAGTAATTTTCTAAACTTCATACCCACACCTAATGACCCATCTGAATGTATCCCACAGATGGCTGTGATCCCAACTGGCGCTCAACTTTGAGTCTGGACAGACTCACAACTGCTGCAGGGTCCACTTGCCCCTCAGCCTGTCCTGCCGGGAGGGTGGGGACATCACCCCTCCTCGTTCCTGCAGCCACCCCTTCATTGCAAGTTCCCAGCCCCCAGCCCCATCTGCTAGGTCCCAGGCCAGGGCTGGTCCGCGAGGCTAAAAAGGCAAAGAATAAAGAGGCAACGAAGAGGAAGTCCATCTCGGGACAGAAAGAACTCCTAGCTGAGGTTGGGAAATTATAGAGAAAAGCTCTCTCCCCAAGACGTCAGAGAAACGCCAAGAAAACCTGGAACAGAATTCTCTCCACGGGGTTGGGGGGGGGGGGGGGCGGAGCCTGAGGGCATGAAAGCTGGAAAGGGGCCGCCCCTGTGACCTGAGCATCTCCACCCACCTTTGTTCCTTTTTATGCCTCACTTTACCCGGCGGGGGGGGGGGGGGGGGGGGGGGGGGGAGCCTGAGGGCATGAAAGCTGGAAAGGGGCCGCCCCTGTGACCTGAGCATCTCCACCCACCTTTGTTCCTTTTTATGCCTCACTTTACCCATTTGAGCCTAAAAACAAGAATGCCAGCCTCCTTCCTTCTTAAGAGAGACTGAGATGAGGACAAGGCAAAAGGCGAAGACCCAAAACGCTTGTGGGCATGGTTGCCGTTGCAGCTAATACTAATAATGACACAATAATGTCATTGTCACTCTGCCTCCAGACACAGAGCCTGTCTGCTCTCCGAAGAAGCCCTCAAGGCTCCGTGTTCCCAAAGCCCCCAAACAGCTCCTCCTGTCTTCCCTCCGGGGAGAAGCATCAACCCCATTTACCCTCATTTCCCACTCAAGGACACCAGGAGTGAAACTTGCCCACCTAGCCCGGTGACAACCTCTCCCGGGGAGACCGTCCTCCACCCATTCATCAGTTCTGATCCATCCTGGGAAATTCAGACTCCATAGTCAAGTCCTCGCCTTTTGATTGTGAATACAGCAAGTGCCCTACATCCGAACGAGTTCAGTTCCAAGACCGCGTCCGTTAAGTCCAACAAAGTTAGCCTAGGTACCCACCTAACACAATAGGCTATATACCACTGCTTTTACACTTGCTTCCGGACATCCTGGGCTTGAAATAAAGGTACTGTACTCCTGTACTCTATACAGCACTGTATAGTAAAATACACAAAAGCACAACCATTTATAGAGGATGCACGCACATGACAATGTACGCCAGACAGGTGACCTAACACGTGATTGGACATGCGACTGCACGTTTGCATCTTTGAAAGTTCGCAGCTTGAAGGTTCGTATGTCAGGGACTTGCTGTAACTGCCCAGGTCGGGCCATTCCCAAACCCGATCCCCACAGCCCTGAAACGTACACACCACGCCCCAGGGATGTGCCACTCCACTAGGTAGGGCTCTTGCCAGGTCTGAGAGATGAGTGCCCGGGACCCTCACCTCTCCAGCCCTGTCCCACGCTGGCCTGCTCTTCCATGCTCCTTGAGGTTGCCCCGGAGTCTCCCAGAGCTGCCCCCTTGCCTCTTTGAGTTCACAGTCTTCCTTTGTTCCTTCCCCTGGCCCCTATCTTCACCTCCCTCCTTTGCTGTTTGAGATTAAGAAGCATGCCATGGTCGTCCATAAATTACACAGAAAGAGTAGATGACAGAAACAAAATGTAATTCAGATTAAAGTCACCCTCCAGCTGAAATGATAGTTTTTTAACTAAACAGCAATGTTGCCCGTCCACCTTGCTGGCAACTGGGCCCCTTCTTAGTCGTCTTTCTTGGGGGTGACTTAGGACCCACCTAGGCCTTCGGAGAAGATTCTCCCATTATTTCCTCCCCATCTCTCTGGATCAAGCTCTTGCTGGGCTTGGCACAGATGACGAATTCCCCAAGTAATCCCTCAAAAGATTGGAGAAATGCTCCGAATGCTCCATTAAATTTATTTTCCATGCTTTAAGAGACCCAAAACTATGTCCAATAAATAAGTGTTCCCTGTGATTTACTGAAATGCTCCTCTGATTTAAAGTTATAGGGGAAAAAATATGGAGCCCCTGGGAGCCCAGGACCAGCCGTGCAAGTGAGACCAGATGTGAGATTTCTGCCCGGGGAGCGGGGGGAGGAGGGGGCGGGAAACAGCCCAACTGATGGAGGTTTGAAAGTGACAATGTCTGAACCCCGGTTCTCGGCTTTAACATAAAAGGTCCCCAGTTGAGCATTCTTTCTTACAAAATTTATTGTGGTTGTAGTTAGAGGGGGAACCATCAAAAGAGTAATTCTGGCCCTTGTTTTGCAGAGCTCTTTTGATAAATATGATACTTAGAAATATGCCTCCCACTAGACAGAAAAGCCATATAGTTAAAATGAAGTAATCTGTCAGTAAACTTGCTAGAATCAAAGCCAAAATGAAACCTGTAACAGGAGAAGGGGAAAAAAACTCCACTTAGAAACGCTTGAGTCAAGCAGGGGAGAAGGTGGAGATTAAGAATTGTCCTTCATTCAGATATTTTTATCTACAAAGTTAAAAGCGGAGATTTATTTTTAAAGGGGGCTATTTATGTTCCAATCTTCACCAGATGGGCCTGTGTTTCTGCCTCTCTTGTGCAGGCCAGGCTCAGCAAAAACAGCTTCTCTTGTGAGCTGAAACTTACCCAAACGAAGGAGGAATAAAAACTTTGGGAAGCGAATGTAACCTTTGGAGCTGCCTGGTAAATATCGGATGTGTTTCCTGCAGAGGCCCAGGTGAGCCAAAACCAAGAAACAAACAGGAAGGAGGGGAAACAGCCAGTGTTCAGACTAAACCATATATGAATATATATTATACACATACTGCACGCGCGCGCACACACACACACATACACACACACACACACACACACACACACACACACACATACACACACACACACACACACACACCCACACACACACACCACACACACACACACACACACACACACACACACACACACACACACACACACACACACACACACACTGCTGATTCCCAAAGGGCCAGAAAGCTTAGGCTACGAAACATCCCACTGGGGATACGACATCATCAACGGGTTGTCCCAAATAGCCCTATCTTAGGAATCCTCGCCTCCATCTAATAAATCACCTGTTTGAAAAATGCCTTTTTCATGGTTAGGGATGAAAATTATAGAGGGTAATTCCCCTAGTGAAATTACCCCCAAAGTGTTTCTTACTCTTCCTTCCTCTGTACCTGGAACCAAAAGAAACTCAACCCCATGACCTGCAGGCTCTCAGGCGAGCTGCTTTGGAATGTCAGACTTCCCAAGCCTTCCAGAGCAACCAGGCCAGCACAGGAAAAAGCTCTCCTCACTGTTCAGGGTGCTGAGCTGGTCGGCTTCCCCAGAGCCTCAGCCCGGGAAAAGCCTCCTTGTTGTGTCTGCTTCCCCGTTCCTGTCCCCAGAACAATGCCTGATACAGCCACCCCAAGAGTATCAGAAGTCTCCATCACTTCCCTGCCATGATAGGAGGCAGGAAGACCTCCCTGCTGTCAGTCTTGCGTTCCACATCTATCTACCCAAACTGTAGGACAAAAAGATTAAGACCCAAGGTGTGTGTGTGTGTGTGTATATATATATACACACACACACAGCCTCGGACAAATTACAATATTCACATTCTCCCATTCCCTCCCTCCACGAGTACTTGTACTACAGTGAAATGTGCCTAAAATGGACCTGGGAAAGGAGAGAGCAGAAGCCTCCTGGAAGGGATCTTAGACATCTGATGAATTCACATCACACCCTGGCTCTGCCATCAGGCATCTGTGTGACCTGAGCCCAGTGGCTTCTCCTCCCAGAAATCTGTCTACCTCTTTGGTGAAGGGTTGAACCACACGACCTGCCATCCTCGGACTCCCGGGGGCAGCTCCTTTCTCGTGGCCCCAAAGGCGCCCTTCCTCCACGGCACCCGTGCCGGTCCAGGCAGAGCTGGAGGGTGTGGGGTATGAGAAACACCTGTGTTTACACTGTACAATCTGCAGTTTACTGTCATAAAATCATTTAATACAGTTATAATTTTTCTGGCAAAGGGTTGTGTTTATGGTGAAGCAAGACAGAGAGGGAATGATTGACTACAACTGATTAAAACGATAAATCAAAAACAAAGGAGGGAGGACACAGGGAGCCCAAAACCACAGGCAAATCCAATTTAAGTCTCCGGTCCTGGGCCTTTGTGGGAACAATTCTGTCTGATGAGGAGCCAGCCCTGGAGGTACGGGCCCGGGGCTCGGGGTGGGCAGGATGGAGGCGCAGACTCAACAGGGTAGAAAAATAAGGAAATGGTTTTACAAGAAGTAGTTTTACAAGAACTGGTTTCCTTGGGCCTCCATCTTCAAAAAGGATTTGGAGGAAGGACCTGGGAATAAAGGGCTGTGTGTGCATGTGCGTGTGCGTCTGTGTGTGTGGGGGGGGGTGCATGTGTGTGTCTGTGTGTGTCTAGGTAGAATCATTTCAGCCAGAACTAGAAGGATTTTCCAGAATCAGAGCCATCCCTCAAAGACAGTACCTGAAACCCCACCACCGGCAAGGATGACACGAGACTGCAAACACTCTGACCTTGCAAACATGACATCCTTCGGCAACTGAGGGCCCGCTGCATGCTGGGCAGCATACCAGGGCAGAAAAGGGACAAAGGATTGTTCATTCAACACCCGCTGACCGAGAGTCTACTCTGGTCCAACTGCTGCCCTAGGCTCCGGGGAACACAGAGTAGGAAAGAATTCTGACCCCATGGAGCTTCTGTTCTCGTGACATGGACACACACCACGTTCAGAAGACCCATGGGCACCCAGTTCTTTATGCTCCAGTGTGATAAATGCTGTAATCCAAGTATATTCAAGGTGTCAGGAGCACTGAGGACGTTACTTCTGAGCTGGATCTTGAAGAACGAGAAATGTCATCCTTTCCCGGCCGGAAGACAACGGTGCTCTGGAGGGGTCACTGCACCGGCAAAGGCAGAGAGCTCTGGAAGGGCCTGCTGAAGATGGGAGAGAATTTCAAGGTCTAGGAAGGGATGGGTATGGAGCCGATGGTCTGGTTGTCAGCTAGGAACTTAGTCACTTAATGGTGCTCTGAGAGCAATTCTTCAAAGAATAATCAGAGGTCAGAGCCGGGAAGGGGAAAGAGTCACAAAACTGGGAGGCTGTGGAGGAGCGCATTAGATGGAGTCAAGACTAACCTCACTTGGGGCCTCCCTGGTGGCACAGTGGTTAAGAATCCGCCTGCCAATGCAGGGGACATGGGTTCGAGCCCTGGTCCGGGATGATCCCACATGCCACGGAGCAACTAAGCCCATGTGCTGCAACTACTGAGCCTGCGCTCTAGAGCCCGCGAGCCACAACTGCTGAGCCCGTGTGCCACAACTGCTGAAGCTCGTGCGCCTAGAGCCTGTGCTCCGCAACAAGAGAAGCCACCGCAATGAGAAGCCCGCGCACCACAACAAAGAGAGTAGCCCCTGCTTGCCACAACTAGAGAGAGCCTGCACGCAGCAATGAAAACACAGTGCAGCCAAAATTAAATAAATAAAATAAATAAATTTTTTTAAAAAAAGACTAACCTCACTTGTCTCCCAGCTTTGCTTAGGGTGGTGTGGCAGAGATGACTACTGACCCCCAAGGCTCATGCCCCACCTTGACACAGTGTGGCGTTGTTTCTGGGAATCTGCTGCCCCGTCTACAATTTTCAACTCCATGCCCACTCCCCACCCTGTGCAACTACATCAGTTCATGGGACTCTCCTCACCAACAAACGTGAGCCAAAGGGCGGTGTCAGGTTCAGGCCCAGGTGGTTAAGTCTCCCGGGCGCTCCCTGGATGGAGACCCGTCCACAGAGACCGTGGCTGCCAGGTGGTGATGACGGTGCCAACCATTCTCAAGGGCTCAGAGGAACCAACCAACCAACCAACCAACCGGAAACAGCCTCATCGGGTTTTTCATTAGTGATGAAAGCACTGTTTTTGTGCTAAGCCACCAACGTGTTGGCGTTGTTTGTTATAGCAGTTAGTCCAGCCTGATACAAGTAGCCCGGTTCCAGGTGGAGACTCAGTATTTAGACATCCTTACCATAAGCCAGCTTCCCAAGGAAACAGTCTGAGACAGAACACTGTGTACAAAGTTAACTGATTTATTTCCCACTGTCTGTAGCATGTGTGTCTTACCAATGCCTCCATATACTTGCCATTGCTTGTTAAACCCCAGTAAGATTATCAAAATGGCATTAACAGAGTGTACCACTATGTCATTCTATGGACTGTCTAGATGGCCTAGGTCCCTTCAGGCTTCGTTATGACAGAGGGCAGAAGAGTTAATGTAGCCCTAGGCCAAGACATAAATGTATACTGTTGTCCATCTCATATGAATGTGAAGTGCTTTGATCTCCCTGATAGGTATGGAAAAAATGCATTCACCAGATCAGCGGCCTGTACCTGAGGCCACACTAATCCGTCTAGCACAGATACTACAACTGACAAAACAATTGCCATCAGGGCTCCCGCTTGGCTGAGTTTGTGCTAGTTCACTGTCATCCTCCAAGATCATCTGGTTTTTGTAGAGTCTAAATTAGTGGGCTAAATGAGAATATGATCTGGACAATCATCTGGGCATCCTTTAGTTCTTTAAGAACGGCACCGATTTATGACATTTCCTCCTTTCAGGATGCAATATTGGTTTTTATTTACTATTTTGGCCAGGAGGTGGGGGAAGATTCAGAAGCCACTCCTATTCCAATATCTCTTACCCCACATGCTAAGGGGCCAATGTGGTCCTGCCAGCTACGAAGTCTATTCCAGTTATACAGTCAGGGATCAGGGAAGTGACCACTGGGTGGATCAGAGGACCCAATGGACCCACTGCGAGTCAGACTTAGCCAGAGCGACCATACTGATGCTTCAGTTTCCTGGGAGTCAACACAGATCCTGTGCCCAAAAGTCCTTGATAAGTCTGCATATTCCCTCTTGCCCAGGGAATGGTTGCCCAAGTAAATGGCCACTTGTACATTTGGGGAAGGACAAAAGAAATCATTATATATTGGCTGTGGCATTGCAGGGTCCTCTCCTCTGGAGGCCTGATCTCTCCCTTAGTTGATAGGTCCCAGGTCTAAACACTGGCTTAGGTCCAGAAACTAGGCAAGGAATCACACCTGTTTACTGGGGGTAGCCACCCTCAGCTTCCTGAGCATCAATTTCTCTCGGTTGTAGAGCGTGAGTGATTCCCATGTTAGCTACCCATCTGCTTGCCCTGAGGGATGATATTCTATTAACTAGGTTCATGGTTCTCTGCAGGTCAGGCCCCCCAACCACCACTCTGTCCCTGCTCCCCCGATAACTGTGCCTACCTTGCTTCTGACGACCGTAACCCCAGCTGGCCCCTCTTATTTGGCGACCCTATCATCCCCATTGCTATAAAGGAGTGAAATTCTGTCACAGAATCTCCGATGGTCAGCCCTAGCCTACGGAGGACAGCCACTGCTGAGTTTCTCAACAACACTGGTGAAGGAAATAGTCATTACTTTCATAAATGGGGGTTGGCTAAGTGTCCATTGACAGAGGAATGGATAAAGAAGATGTGGTACACATATACAATGGAATACTACTCAGCCATGAAAAAGAATGAAATCATGTCATTTGCAGCAACATGGATGGACCTAGAGATTTTCATACTAAGTAAAGTAAGTCGGACACAGAAAGACAAATATCACATGATATTGCTTATATGTGGAATCTAAAAAGATGATACAAATAACTTATTTATAAAACAGAAGTTGACTCACAGACATAGAAAACAACCTTATGGTTACCAAAGGGGAAAAGGTTGGGGGGAGAGGGATAAATTAGCAGTTTGGAATTAACATGTACACACCACTGTATATAAAATAGATAATCAACAAGGACCTACTGTATAGCACAGGGAACTCTACTCAATATCTTGTAATAACAGGTAAGGGAAAAGAATCTGAAAAAGAATATGCATATATGTATAACTGAATCCCTTTGCTGTACATCTGAAACTAACACAATATTGTAAACCAACTATATTTTGATAAAAATTGAAAAAAATGGGGGTTGGGTTTGGGGAGTCCTTTGGCTCCCTTAGAGAATAGTCAGTGTGAGTTTTCCAGCCTTACTAAATCAACTCTAACGTGGCCACTTCTTTAAGCCTATCCACCCATTCTTCCACTGTCCACCACGGCAGTTCTGGAATTCCTACTTCAGTAAGTCCGGGCCTGTACTTTCTCCAAGTTTCCAAGAGTCTCCCTAGCGGCACGTGCTAGCACTAACTTCCAGGGTCCCTGTCATGTGGTTGAATCCTGAATAAGAGGAGAGTTGCTCCCCTAGCAAACAAATTAAAACAAGCAAATAAAAAACCCTCTTTGATTCCCTTATGTTTTGCCACTCAATCCCACACCTTCAGAAAGCAGCTCTGCACACACTGTCCCAGCTCTGGGAGGTACCTGCTGGATACGTCTACACCCCCTTTGGGGTGCAGGCCCTTTCTTCCCTTAGCAGGCCCAGCCTTTTTCTGACCAGATTACGTCTTGACTTATCCCTGGTTATTAGGCTGGTGGCAGGAAGGGAGGAATAGCTGAGTCCTGAGGGGACACCTGGGGTCTTGCAAAGCAGAGCCCTCGCCACTGCCTTCAAGCCAGGGAGGGGGAAGGGGGGCAGTTAGGCTTTAACCGGAAGGAGTGGGCTGCTTCTGCTGACCCAGAGGGGTCGGAGGAATCTGTGGATTCAATATGTTTTAGTGTACCAACCCAGGTGTCTCCATCCCAAGTCTCAGGACCCTGATTTTGGCAGGACAGCCTGGCTGGGGTAGAGAATCCAGCCTTTCTCTGGAGCTCTGCTGTCTTTAGTCCTCGGCCTAATCCTCACTTTCCCCCCCTCTAGCTTCAGGCGATAAGATTCTCTTTTTATGGAGGTCCTTGGTGTAAACTTGGTGATTAATTATCCCCAGCCTTCATTGTCTCTCTCCAATGCATCAGGAGCTCCCAGGAACAGCTCTGTTCCCTTAGTCCTTATAATCACTACTGCCCCCAACCTCTCAAACACGTGAGACATTATACCTGCCAGGACATTTCCTTCCATCCATGTCCAATCTCATCTCCCTGCCAGTGAAAGGTTTGACAATGGAGCTGCTACCGCAGGCCAGGTTCCATGAAAACATCACCTACCACCAGAGACAGGGCCAGTTGGCTGGTGGATGATCCAACTCCCAGGCCCCATTTTTTTTTAACATCTTTATTGGAGTATAATTGCTTTACAATGGTGTGTTAATTTCTGCTGTATAACAAAGTGAATCAGCTATACATATACATATATCCCCATATCCCCTCCCTCTTGAGTCTCCCTCCCACCCCTCTAGGTGGTCACAAAGCACCGAGCTGATCTCCCTGTGCTATGCGGCTGCTTCCCACTAGCTATCTATTTTACATTTGGTAGTGTATATATGTCCATGCCACTCTCTCACTTCGTCCCAGCTTACCCTTCCCCCTCCCCGTGTCCTCAAGTCCATTCTCTACCTCTGCGTCTTTATTCCTGTCCTGCCCCTAGGGTTCTTCAGAACCTTTTTCATTTTTTTTTTAGATTCCATATACCTGTGTTAGTATACGATATTTGTTTTTCTCTTCCTGACTTACTGCACTCTGTATGACTCTAGGTCCATCCACCTCACTACAAATAACTCAATTTCGTTTCTTTTTATGGCTGAGTAATATTCCATTGTATATATGTGCCACATCTTCTTTATCCATTCATCTGTCGATGGACACTTAGGTTGATTCTATGTCCTGGCTATTGTAAATAGAGCTGCAATGAACATTGTGGTACATGACTCTTTTTGAATTATGGTTTTCTCAGGGTATATGCCCAGTAGTGGGATTGCTGGGTCGTATGGTAGTTCTATTTTTAGTTTTTTAAGGAACCTCCATACTGTTCTCCATAGTGGCTGTGCCAATTCACATTCCCACCAGCAGTGCAAGAGTTCTCCCATTCTGAGGGTTGTCTTTTGGTCTTGTTTATGGTATCCTTTGCTGTGCAAAAGCTTTTAAGTTTCATTAGGTCCCATTTGTTTTTTTTTGTTTTTATTTGCATTTCTCTAGGAGATGGGTCCAACAGGATCCTGCTGTGATTTATGCCATAGAGTGTTCTGCCTATGTTTTCCTCTAAGAGTTTGATAGTGTCTGGCCTTACATTTAGGTCTTTCACCCATTTTGAGTTTATTTTTGTGTGTGGTGTTAGGGAGTGTTCTAATTTCATACTTTTACATGTAGCTGTCCAGTTTTCCCAGCACCACTTATTGAAGAGGCTGTCTTTTCTCCACTGTATATCCTTCCCTCCTTTATCACAGATAAGGTGACCATATGTGTGTGGGTTTATCTCTGGGCTTTCTATCCTGTTCCATTGATCTATATTTCTGTTTTTGTGCCAGTACCATACTGTCTTGATTACTGTAGCTTTGTAGTATAGTCTGAAGTCCGCCAGGCCCCATTTTAACACATGCTTCCTTGCACCTCTTCTTACACCAAGTGCTGTAGGTCCCTCTCCCCCAGAAACAGGCCTTGAGATGGAGATCTTCCTGCAGGTGATTTATTGGGAAGTGTCCTTGAGAGTGTGTGAAGGAAGCAGGATGGGGCAGAAGCTGAAGTTCAGTGGCAATGCAGCTGTAGCAGAGACCTTAGCCAATCCCGTGGAGAGCTCTGTGGCTGGGCAGGCCTTCAGAGATGTCCCACAAAGAGACAAGAGGACCAGATCTTTCCATACCACATTGCCCAGTCCTTGGACATGGGCTGCCCCTGGAGAGGGGACACAGCTCGGGTGAGGGAGCTCCCTTCATTTGGGGGCAATGCCCAGAGGGAGACAAGCAAAGTGACATAAGCAGCAACACTTCCCACAGCTGGAGAAATCGGTGCCTTTGTCCACAGGGGAGATCGGGGCAGTTCACATTTAACTACAACCCCACGCTCCCCAAATTAGGAAAGTTTATGAACCCTTTGTATAAAACTCTTGGTCTCCACTCCCAAGCAACAGGGTTTGATGCTTGAGGAAGGAGAGGCATGTTCAGACTATCTTGACTCATGCAGGCCATTGCTCTCATGGATACGGTGGTCTTAGGAAAGGAGGTGGGGGGATGGAAGGGTGTGTTTTGCTTTCATCTTTCCATCGCAAGCACAGCTGTTCATGGAAATGATGCTCTGTCACTGGTTCTCAAACTCAAATCATTGCCTAAACTAGAGGGGCCAAATATTTACCAAAACTTTGCAAAGTGTTTTTTGACTATGGTCATTGGCCCAACAGCCCATCCAGACATGGAGCAGGGCAAGAAAGGAGGAGAATTGCTAGAGGGAAGACTTGTGGAGTGAGCAAGCCACTTGCGCGCGCGCACACACACACACACACACACACACACACACACACACACACACCACCCTTCACTCAAATTCAACCATAGAAAGTAGAGGAGGGCATCTCCTGGAAATAGTAAGAGAGGAAGTTGCATTTGTTGAGTATCTTTCATGTAACAGCACCATACCTGGCCCTTTAAATATGCTATTTCAGTTAAACCTCACAACTCTATAAGGAAGACATTACCTTCTGGAGGAAGGAAAAAAAACCAAGGCTCAGAGTGGTTAATGAGTTGTCCAAGGTAACACAGCTAGTAAGTGGAAGCGCCTACATTGAGTGAAGTTCTGTCTTAGTCTGAAGCCCACGCTCTGTCTTCAAGCAAAATTCCCCCAAGGATGCACACTCCGCAGAAATGCTACTCCTGCCTGGGCTCCTGGAAGGCCACCCTGGGCCACCTGCGAGGAACTGCTGTCTGCAGCAGCTAAGATGCCTCCTTCTGTTTCGTTTTTGTTTTAAAAGCAAAGTTTCTCATTTGTTACCCAATTATCTTTGCAGTCCAAAAAGGCTGAGAGCTCCACCAAAGCCCCAAATAGTCCCTACTGTAAAGTGTAACATCCAACGTTTTTCTCATATTACAGACTAGAACACTTAGGCACTTGGAACTTGAGAAATCCTAGAATGTTTTTCCAGATAAAAGAAGAGTTTGTTTCTTTAAGAAGCATAACTTTTTATTATGATTTTGACAATTTCCACACACCCTTTCCTCCATCCTTAAACAAGGGTGATAAATTATAAGCATTAATTAATGTTTACTTTACAGTAATGACTCCCAGGGTTCCTGACCCGAATGATCCCAGGCTGTTGTGCTTTTAGAGTTCCTGTATCAGCTTTTTATGGTTTTTTTTTTTCTCCTGCCTGAATGCTGGTCACCTCTCCCTGCTGTTGGTGTGATCTGTCTATAACAGCCTTTACTTTGCTGTTTCTAAATATAATAGGCTTGGAAACAAATAACCAAGCTTCCTGGAGATGTGTGTTCAAGAAATCTATGAAACTTTAGTGCATTTATTCATTCAACAATCATTTATCAAGCACTTCTTATGGGCACTTATATGTTGGGAATACGATAGGAAACAAAATAAGCAAAAATCCCTTCCTTTGGGAGCTTGACATTCTATTGGGACCAAAGAAAACGGTGGCATCTTTCTAAACATGCAAAGGTCATTTTTGCTCACTGCCTAGTCCCTTACTGTGTCCACATGGGTGGGAACTCACAGCCATGTTCCCCACAAAGGAGGTCTTACTGTCCAAGTACACAAGTTCCTCAGGGCTCTTAGGAGCACAAAGCTAAAGGAGAACTGTTAGTTCTAGAATTCCAACACATTGTGGATTAAACTTGCTTCTGTGGGCCGGTCTGGGCACCTCGCCACCATCCGTACCTCTGTTTCTATAGGGAAATATATTCCAAGTCCAGGCAGCAGACTTCCTGATGAACTTTTGGAACAGAACTCACTTGTAAGTTTAGGACTGCCTGTACTTGTCTATAAATGCTCCAAATAACAAGGGCATATCTGACTGAAGGGTTAGAAATGAGCGTATCTGGATGTCACCCAGCACCACCATTAAAGAGCGTGGATGCCTCGGGCAAGTCCCTGAATCTCTCTGAACTTTAGTTCAGTCTCTTATATATTGGGTTTCATGAAGATTTTACTAAATAGGGGTTCTGCTGCTAAAAGCAAAAATCTGAAAAGCACTCTCTAAAAGAACCAATACATATTTCTCCAATGAATGAATAAATAAGTGAATGAGATGAATGAATGAGAAAACGTCACTTCCATTCCTAACACACCTGGAGTCGTGTCCAAAAGGAAGAACATTTCATCGAGAAGTGTTTTCTCTTCTTCCCCTTTCCATGGCGGCTTCTGACCCAAAGTCCAAACACTTGGGAAAGGAGCAGAATGATTGTCCTCACTTCTGGGGAGACCAGCTGAGAATCCGGGCCTCGGCAGGACCCCAGTCGCTTACAGAAGCCCCTCGGGTCAATTATTAGGGCTGGGAATGGTTGGAAATCGCCAAGCTGCATGCACTTGTCTGGTGAAGAGGAAGAAATTGAGGTACTTGACGAGAAAATCAAACCCAAGAATTAGCTTCACAAGTAACCATTCACCCCTTCCCCAGGGTAGGACCAGTTTCATTCCAGACATGCCTTCTCCTGGCTGCCAGGAAGGGCAGGACTGGTGCCAGGCTAGCCTTGCTGGGAGGTAGCTGGCCTGTGTATTTCTAAGCCACGCTGCTGGATCTCAAGGTCACATTGATGTCTTGGGATGGTCTTTCTCCCACCTCCCTCCTCTTCAGGCCCCCCACCCTTCACCCTACCCTCTTTTCTCCAAAGAAGGATGGCTTTGGGGAAAGGCAAACACCAGGTCTTCCTTCGTGTAGACAACATTAATGGGAAACTCAGAGAAGAAAGTCCAGGAGACCTGGGGAGCTGTCACCACATGCACGAGCAGGGAAGATTTATGTCAAGGACCAGGATGTGGACATACCAATGAATTATCCTTTTGTGCCAAGGGAAATTGGATAGGGAAAATGTGTGTCACAGAGGCAGAGCCTGGGCTTCGCTGCAATCCTTCTGGCACCTGGGGAAGAGGTCCTCCCTTCCACTCTCGTAATAGCAAAACTATCTGGAGCCAATGATTCTTCCAGGCTCTCCTGCATAGGAATAACTAGCATTCATTGAGTACTTTTTAAGGCCTGCATCTTACTTGCATTAACTCATGTAACCCTCGCAAACTCTAAGAGGTCAGCACTGTGACCTTCCCCACTTCAGAGTTGAGTAAACGGAGGGATAAAGAGGTTAACTTGCCCAAGGTCACAGAGCTAGGAAGTGGCTAAGCCAAAGCATGAACCTAAATGATCTGACTCCAGATCAGCCTCTTCCCCACTAAACCACACCACCGGTAGCCACAGAAAGTGCATAGGAATCCTTGAAGTGATACAGCCCCTCTCTCCTTAGAGAAAGACACTGCCAAGCTCCCCCGTGGGACACTCGCCAGCATTCAAGGACAAAGATGACAGGGACCTTTATAAACAAGAAAAGTGCCCTGCTCATTGCACAAAAAGAACTTAATACCCTCTATAGGTTCTCAGCAGCCTTTGAGAAAGGACCAGAAGCAGAGGAACCCAAGTGTTCTGGATGCTTTTTGTTTTTAAACTTTTCAGGGATAACCACTGTAAAAATTCTGGTGTATTTCCCTCCATCTTTTCTATGAATCTATAAATATCTCACTAGATTCATATTCTGCCTGATTAATTTGACATTATCTCATGACCATTTTCCTTCTTTCTGGGAGGCAGTGAGGTGCAGTGGTTAAGCCCACAGGTTGGACCCTGGGAAAACTTAAATTCAAATCTTGGCTCTAGCGCTCTGCAACCTATCCATTCTCTGGACTTCAGCCCTTTGATGGGCATAACGGCATTTTAAAAACATTTTTGAAAATTGATTAAATAAGGGGGGAAAAAAATCAAACGTTTACACTGCCTTTCCTGTATGAACTCTTTATCAAGCCAACCACATAGTTGATGAGGAAAAGAATCCTTCTCGGAAGGATTCCAACACATAGGTGCAGAAGGAATGATAAAGTGTAAAATTCACCAACACAACTTCCCTGGCATCAGAGCCCTCTCACACTTCAGTCCCTTTGATGCCCTTTTCTACCTTTTCTGGAGAAAATTCTCTGCCCTTAAACGGCTGACATGTTAGGGTTAGGTCCCCCTGGATAATCTACCAATTCTAAGGTCATCTGATTACTAACCTTAATTACATCTGCAAAACGCCTTTTGCCGCATCCCATAACATAGTCATGGGGGTAACCCCAGGGGGTGAAGGCCATAGGGTGATTTTGGAATTCTGCCTGCACCCCCTCCCACCAGATGTGCGATCTGCCCTTCCTGTGTGATGTCCTAACTCTTTGCCTATCACCCCTCCCCTCTTTCCTGGACAAGAAGATTCCCACCTTGAGTTTGGGAGGGTTGTTTGTTTCTTTGTTTGTTTGAAGGAGGGCCAGGAATTTAACAATAAGGGGGAAATGCTTTATTTTTCTCTAAATTTTACATCATTTTTTTTTAGTTTTCTTCTATTGGGGGGTCTAGAGAAATGGAGACAAGCAGGGGCTGACTCTCTGTGAGCGGCTAGTCGAGCAAGTTATTTATCTTCCTCGTGCTTCAGTCTCCTAGTTTATCATATGCAGGTAATTCTGGTACCTACCATATGGGGTTTCCATGAGGAATAAGTTAGTTGATATATGTAAAGTCCTTAGAACATGCCCGGCACATAGTTAATCTAAATAAGTGTCAGCTACTAGCATCTGTAAAATGTGAATCCTTATGGTAAATAATTTATTGGGTTGTTACGGAGATTAAATGAGTTCCTCAGTGTTGAATACCCACTTGAGTCCAGAGCCAGCCATGCAGTACGTGCTCAGTAAAAGAGAGTTGTTATGCAGCCGACCCAAGAGCCTGGAGTTGGCGCCAATGGGTGTTGGACCAGAGGAGGGCTCCCTTAGCTCGATGTGGATGCCAGAGTAACGTGCAGCAAACTCATCAAGGGCTCTTGTTAACCTCGAGGTAAAGCCCAAACACCATAGGTAGTTTTAGAAGGTCCCAGAGAATCTAGAACCTCTTCAGTCTCATTCTCCACATTCTCTGCTAACTCCCCAGTCTTCCCTATCAGACTGAATGTCTCCTGAATAACGCAGATGCCCCAGCTCACCCCCACTCCCCATCCCCCCCTGCCCCCAAGCTGTACCTGATTCCTACTCATCAGTTCGATCTCAGATGGAAAGTAACTTCTTTAGGAAACCATCCCTGACCAACATGCACGCACACACAGGTGTCGTCCCTCTCTAGATCTACCCATAGCCTCCTCTACTCCCCCCATCAAAGTGCCTCAGACTGTGATGTAGTGGCCTGTTTACCCCACACCACCACCCCACTCTATACTCTCTAAGGCTGACTGTGAACACATAGATCCCAGCACATATTTCAGTCGTTCTTTGTGGAAGGAAAAAGGAAAGACGTTAGAATAAGCATCAGAAGACAAGGCTCAGGTCCCAGATTTGACTCTAACGAGCTGTGCTCTGTGGACAAGTCCCTTCCCTTCCTGGGCCTCGGTTTCTGCATCTGAGACACGGGAATTGGACCTCGTGGCCTCTAACGTTCCTTCCAGCCGTGACATCCTGCAAACCGATTGCCACAGGTCTCTAACTGGACCTGTGACCTGGCTGGGTTTAGAGACGGAGGCCACCTCATAAGTGCAGGCGGACCTCAGAGACATCATGGGTTCGGTTCCAGACCCTCACCATTAAGCGAGTATCAAATAAAGCGAGTCACCCGAATTTTTTAGCTCCCCAGTGCATATAAAAGTTACGTTTACTCTATACTGTAGTCTATTAAGGTGCAATAGCATTCTGTCTAAAAAAACAATGCACGAGAAGGAGAACACTGGCTGTACAGGAAGATAGAGACAGTGGGGCTTTCTCATCAGAGGAAGAGGTCGAAATATCAAACGGGGAAAAGCTGGGATAAATCCTGTGTTGTTGGATTGGAACCGGAGATAACCATGGGAACTCATGGCTTGAAACATATATCGAGTTACAAGAATAAATGTAAATGCATGGTTTTGGTGGGAAAAAATGCACATACCTTAATTAAAAATTACTTTATTGCTAAAAAATGCCACCTATCCTCTGAGCCTTCAGTGAGTCATAGTAGTAACATCAAAGATCACTGATCACAGATCCCCATGACAAATATAATAATAATGAGAAAGTTTGAAATATTGTGAGAATTACCAAAATGTGACATCGAGATACGACATGAGCCAATGCCGTTGGAAAAATGGCACCGATAGACTCGGTTGATACAGGGTTACTGCAAACCTCCAGTTTGTAAAAAACACAGTATCTGCGAAACACAGTAAAGTGCAGTAAAATGAGGTCTGCCTGTGTTCATTGCTTCCACTGGATGGGGAATCACTCTCCTTTGCTTGACATAGACCACCCCCCAGTCATGGCCCAGGGGCTTCCAGGAATGGAACCTTTACGATGTCCTGGCCATGACATTGTATGTTCCCATTTTTTCCCGATCACTTGGTATAAGAAGCATGGAGACTACTGGGCTTTTCTGGGTCCACCGCGCTTTACATGTGCAATCCAATAAGATGGGGTCCCCGGGAACACAGTGTGTACCCTGCACGCCCGGGACCTGTGCAGACCTGCGCTGTTGTGTGTTCACGAGGGTTCATTTGAGAGCATCAGCTCCCAGATCTCGGGGAAGGTATGGGGTCTTGAGGGGATGGCAGGGTTGCCCAAAGGAACTGGGGGTGGGGAGGATGAGATGGAGAGGCACAACAAGAACGGGAACAGGGAGGGCAGGAAAGAGAGGAAGGGTGCCAGACGTGAGGCAGGCTGAGTGTGAGTCTCGGGAGAGATAGGGTTCAGGGCGATTTTTTGCCAGGAGCCCACTCCAGCTGCAGGTGTCAAGGGGTTCTCAGTAACAAATGGACTTCCTACTGCGGCTCAGAGCTTTGGAGCTCAACTGATGTGGAGGCAAGGAAAGAGACAACGAGTGGGAGTCGGGGAAAAGCCGGGCAGAATTTAATTAGAGGGCTGACTGGCCCCCTGGTCGCTGTGACGCCGCCAGCATCCCACGGAGAGCTCGGAGAACTCGGGCCCTCCCGCCTACGTATGCCTCCCAGGAATGGGCGGCCCGCTGGCTACCCGCGACGGGACTGGGTCTACAGGAGTCTGTGAAACGTTAGTCTGTCACAGGGTTGCACTTTCCCCTGTTTTTTTCCTTTTCCCACTCTTTCTCCAACACATATTGGTTCTGACAGCTCAAATTAATATGTCAGATGCTGTGATCCTCGCTGGCGACAGGCCTTTTGACCCTATCAGCGCAACCTGCCTCCCTGATTGAAAATCTCTGTGCCTCAAATTGATTCCGAGTATTATAAACATCCTGCAGCCACGATCCAAGGAAGCCACCGGTGAAAAACCTGGGAGAGCTTAATTTGCCCTCCCCTGGTCCAGCTGCTGCAAGCAGTGGGGCAGGACTAGCAAAGGGGTTAAAAGGAAGGCCCTTAGACTGGGCAACCCTGTAGGCTGAGAGTCTCAGAGACCTTCCACCAGCTAAGCTATGCCCCTGCTTGCCCTGCCTGCATCCTAAAATGCAGTTGGAATAATCCAATGAGATGGAACCTGATTAGGCATCAGAAGTCCTGGGGTGTCTAGCTGTGTGACCTTGGAAAAGTTCCTTAACCTCTCTGAGCCTTGGTTTCCTCTTTATAAAATGAAGATAGGGGCTTCCCTGGTGGCGCAGTGGTTAAGAATCTGCCTGCCAATGCAGGGGACACGGTTTCGAGCCCTGGCCCAGGAAGATCCCACATGCCACGGAGCAACTAAGCCCGTGCGCCACAACTACTGAGCCTGAGCTCTAGAGCCCTCAAGCTACAACTCCTGAGCCCACGTGCCACAACTACTGAAGCCTGTGCGCCTAGAGCCCGTGCTCCACAACGAGAAGCCACGACAACGAGAAGCCCGAGCACCGCAACGAAGAGTCGCCCCCGCTCGCCGCAGCTAAGGAAAGCCCGCGTGCAGCAACAAAGACCCAACGCTGCCAAAAATAAATAAATAAATTTATTTATTTATTTTTTTAATGAAGATAGTAATAACCACTCTGCTTAACTCAGTAGGACTGTCATAAGGATGGCATGAGGTGATGCATTCTGAAGCACTGATGGAATGCAGGGAATTGTGACCATTTTTATAATGCAGTGGGGAGATGGAGGAAACAACATTGGCAAAATGTTAATAACTGCAGGTGCTGGGAGATGAGTACATGGGGACTCGCCATGCTCTTCTCTCTAATCTTTTGTATATTTGAAATTTTCCAAACTAAATTTCTTTAAACAAAAGGCATTGAGCCATAATGTATCTAAGTTTTAGAAGTATGTGTGTGTGTATGCACGCACGCGCCCACATGCAGAGAGGAGAAATAATTCCCCAGTGAACCCTTCCCATCTCACACGTTTAGGGATCCCTAGACCTGTGCACTGAAACGGAGTCTTAACCAAAAAATGGGGATGGGGATGAATTTGGATCAACATGAAAAGATGTCTTTGATACACTGTTGGTTTTTAAAACAGATTATCAAGCATCCAGGGAAGGGTCCGTTTCCTGAGGAGGGATCATCAGTGGACAGGGCAGAGCCCTCTGCACAGGGGTTCCCCGGCTGTGAAGAATCTTCCACCCAGAGCCCATCCCACCTTCACCACGTGTGCCCAGCTCACACTTAGCATTCGGGATGATAGTTCATCCTTTACCTGCCGGCTCCTGCAGCCCTCGGAGGGCTGGGCTGCAGCGTGTGGTGGGGGCCTCAGTCCCAGGCACCCAGCACAGCACGTGGCACGTCGTCGATTGCACTGCTCACCGCTGCTCTGCTGAGGCCTCCCTCCCGCTTCCAGCACCTTCCGTCCTGCAGCGGCTTTCCCTGCAATGCAGGCCCTCAGGCCCAGCCACCCACAGGAGACCAGCATCTCTACTAAGCTTTCTCAGAGGCTTGGGAGGGTTTCAGGACCCGTTTTTGCCAAGTACGCACACGTGACTCTGACAGACAGCCCAGCCTGCCCGCCATCAGCCGGACGGGTCCTTTACTGGTCAGCCCCTCCGGACAGGTCCCGAGAGCAGCATGACGGGACGAATAGCCCCCTGACGCTGGCTGCTGTATTTTCCTCCCCACGTTGCCGATGCCACGGAAGGAACACAGGACTTGCTCCAGACTTCTCTAGGGCTTCAGGACAGCTCTCAGGGTCCTCCGAGCACCCCGCGGAGAGGTCACTCTCTCCATCCCATGGCTGCCCCCACCAAGCCGTGCTTGGGAGGGAGAGCGGGTGGGCAGGAGAGGAGGGGAAAGGGAAGCCTGTGCCTCCGGGTGAACCAAGAGAGCCCAGCCACGGGCAGACCCCCAAGAGGACCACAGAGTCCATCTTAAAGCACAGGGGAAGTTCTCACCAACCCCAGTTCCTCCTGGCGGAGGCCAACAATCAAGAATGTCATCGGGGGAGGGAGCAGAAAAAAAAAGAATGTCATGGCTCAGCATCCTAGCAGACACTCCCTCCCACTGGTCACCTCCCCAGGGCTCCGGACAAATAATGAACACAGGCTCCTCCCCCTTCCTTCCCCACCCCTCCACTTCCCAAGTTGTCACAGACTAAAATGCTTTCCAGCTGGTCCCCTTGACTATAAGTGAAAGTACTCACTCACTGCAAGTTGTCTCCAAATAGACAGTGACTCACAGATACAGCATTTGTCTTCAAAGTCCATCTGTCCAGAGCTGGCTCTGCAGCCCTTCCCATCGTGTCTGGGCCCAAGTATGTTGAGTCTACAGAAACCTGTGACCTTGGGCTCAGATCCTGGATCTCTCGCTTACCAGCTGTGTGACTTGGTTAAGTTAGTTCATCTTTCTTTCTGAGCCTCGTTGTCCTCACCTGTAAAATGGGGACAATAATTATTCTTACCGCATAGGGATGTTCAGGGGATTAGCTGAGTTTGTCTCTGTAAAGTGCTTAGCACACTGACACATAGTACATGCTCTGTGTTAGCTGCCAGCATCATCATCACCATAATCATCATCACCATCATGTTCATCATCATCATCATCATCACCATCATCATCATCACCACCATCATTATCATCATCATCACCACCATCATCTTCACCATCACCATCATCATCACCATCATCATCACCATCACTATCATCATCATCACCACCATCATCTTCACCATCACCATCATCATCATCATAAGCATCATCATCACCATCATGGTCATCATCATCATCATCATCATCATCATCATCACCATAAGTATCATCATCACCATCATGGTCGTCATCATCATCACCATAAGTATCATCATCACCATCATTATCACCACCACCATCATCATCACAATCATTATCCTCATCATCACCATAATCATTATCATCACCATCATTATCACCATCATCATCATCACCATCATTATCATCATCCCTATTACTGTTTATTAGGAACCCTTGTTTCTGGCTTCCTAAAAATTCATCTTTTTCCTCTCCTTCCCCACCTCTTTACTTACCAAGAAGTCTGTTTTCAAAGTCCAAATCATTTCTCAAAACTAAAATATGATTTTTCTCTCTCAAGCTCTCCTCCTTCCTACAGGCCAGACTCATTTGTTCATGGTGTTTTATGATCCTCAAAACATTGGAATTTCTCCTGCAAAAGCAACAAAGTAGGCTTTATTCATCCATAACTTTGTTAATAACTGCTGCCAGTTTACAAAGCTCTTTTACTTACATTCTGCCATTAATCCTTTATGGAGGCCTGGAAATGGTAAGTTGGTCACCCAGGGTCCTTTCCTTTCCCAGTTACAGCTTGTAAATGGCAGAGCTGCAGCTGGCCTCCTGGCCTATCTGACCCCCAGTTCAGTGTTTTCCAAACCTTACCTGCCTCCAGGGAGACCCAGGTGTCTACACACCTGAGAATAAACACTGGCCATTGGGAGAAATCACTTCTAGGCCAACCCTTTTTCTCACACATCCAGGGGTCTCTGGAACTGCCCATGAGAACAAAGTCTTAACTTAACCAGCGTGATGGAGATGAATTTGGGTCAACATGGGAAGGAGATGTTTGTGGTATGATGTCGATCTTAAAAATAGGTTACAAAACATTATGTACAACAGGGTTTCATTTTGCAAAAATACACACACCTACCCACAAAGAAAAGAAACTGAGAGTACCTATACATTTGGTGTTGACCACGGTAGAAATAATACAGTTTTTAATTCTTTTGTTTTGTCTGTATTTTCTAATTTTTCCATGAAACACACTATTGTGTTTGTAATTTAGAAAAATTAAGACTCGGGGGGCGGGGGGATTGACACAGATGCACAAATCCTTTTACTGTCTGCCCAAGGGATGCTGGAGCTTTGGAGCTTTCTCCTTAATGAGGAGAATCAGACTCATAGGAGGAATCTGGCTTCTACTCAGGGTCTCTGCATGAGACCCAGATGCCACACATGACGGCTGCCCCCATGTTTCCAGGATAGCCTTAATTCCTCCTGAAGACAGAGTGAGACCAGGGATGGGTACCAACATCCTGGGTGGGGGGAGAAACAGCCATCACCTTCGTCACCACCCCTAACAAGGGCAAAGCACTTACACGATTTCTCATTAAACCTACGCCCCAGCCTGGGAGGTAAGTCGGGCAAGTGTTATTATCTCTATGCCACGGATGAGGAAACTGAGACCCACAGAAGGGAAGGAATTTGCAGAAGATCCTGCAAATGGGAAGGACTGGGAGGCTATGGATGAAGCCCAGGTTTCCTGGCACTAAGTTTGCATCACTCACACCGGGTCCTGTTGTCACATACAATGGTCCAGGGTATTCTGCCAGGGATTTGAGAAGCCACAGAAGCCCTTCTGTTACCCAAAACCCTCTCCCTCCCTGGGAACTTCCCAACCCCTACTTGGTCACAGAACTTCCTGGCTGGACCCACTCCCAGACAGGTGGCTGCAGAAGAGACCAGGTGTATTAACTAGCTAGGGCTGCCATTATGGCACATCATAGATGGGTGGATGGCTTATACAACACAAATGTGTTGTCACACAGTTCTGGAAGCTAGAAGTCCAAGATCAAGTGTGGGAAGGGTTGGTTTCTTCTGAAGCCTCTCTCTCTTTGGCTTGTCTTCTCCCTGTGTCTTCACACGGTCTTCCCTCATTTGGACCGATGTCCAAATTTCCTCTTCTTGTAAGGTCACCAGTCATACTGGATCGGAACCCACCTTAATGACCTCATTTTAATGACCTCTTTAAAGACCCCCCGTGCCAAATAGAGTCACATTCTGAGGTACCCGGGGTTAGGACTTCAACATATGAATTTGAGAGTGGACCCAGTTCATCCCATAATACCAAGTAAAGTCCCTCTAACCTGGAAGAGTTCCCCAAACCTCGCCGGTGGCACTTCAGCAAACACTGATGACCACTGATGCTAGTAACCCCTTGAGTCCCAAAGGGGATGAATTGCCAAGAGGCAACAGTGCAGAAAACTGAAGTGACAAGTCCTAGGATTGGGGGCCGGGGGTACAACACAAGGGAGCCTGGAAGATGCATGCTGAGAGGGCAGGTTCCCTGCAGCCTGGCATGAAATGAGGAGGCTGGACCAGGGTCTCTGATGGCCCATGAGTCCATGTAAACTGCTGTCCCATTGGCGAGTGGGCAGGTGTACCATAAAGCATCTTTGCCTATAAAGGAGGATTATGATAGGACAATTGCTTTCCTAGAAAGAAAAAAATTAGAATGTTCTGGAACTTTGGGCAAGTCACTTCCTTATCGGTAAGAGAGGGAGATTAGAGTATAGGGTACCTAACTTCCCATCCAGCTTGAATGCTTTCAGATTCTAAAATGATTTTTTTTTAAGTTTTAATTTTTTTAATTTTTAAATTTTTTATTGAAGTATAGTTGGTTGACGATGTTGTGTTAATTACTGCTGTACAGCAAAGTGATTAAGTTATACATATATATACATTCTTTTTTTAAAATATTTTTTCCATTATGGTTTATCATAGCACATTGAATATAGTTCTCTGTGCTATACAGTAGGACCCTGTTGTCCTACTATAGTCCCCCTATATATAATAGTTTGCATCTGCTAATCCCAAACTCCCACTCTATCCCTCTCCCATCCCCCAAGCCCCTTCCCCTTGGTGACCACCAGTCTGTTCTAAGACAATGATTCTTCTTCATTATTTCTCTGGAAGTGATAAAATTTTTTCTGCAACCAGCACATAGTAGGTACTCAGATAAATTCAGCTTCCTTCCTCCATCTTCCCCCTTTCATTCCCACAGCTGTTCTCAGTTCCCAGTTCCTCCTCCTGGGTTAAATAACAGAAGAGAAAGAAAGTAGAAAGGGCAGTAAAAGCCCCAACAATTTACATCCAAAAAGGCAAATCTAAGTGGAAAAGAGAAAAATATTCACGTTCGCTGACACGGCTGAGATGCCTGCCAACTTCCAGAGAACCTGGGCGACTCTCCTGAATCAGGCAGCTACAAGTATAACCAGAAAGTAAACGTGTTACTGACCCCGAGGCCCTAGCAAGCCCTTCCCTTTCTCATCACTCCCAGGGTGAAGGCTCTGCTCCATCACTAGACCTGACAAAGCTCTGCCACTCAGCCCACAGGGGCTGGGCAGAGATCAGGGGCCCAATTCCAGTCTCTCCTCCCCAAGTGCTGCCATCGCCAGGGTGCTTCCATCTCTGCTCAGATGGCACATTCTCCAACCTGGCCCCTCACTTCCTTGACTCCATTGCATCCACTCTTCTTTAGCTACTCTTTCTGAGACGCCATCCTGAAGTCATAAATGCACAGCCCATCATCCTTACCATGATCCTTCCCGACGCCTCTGGATCTCTGACCCCACCAGGATCGTCACTCCATAGACGCACACATGCTGCTTTCTCCCTTATTCTCCCTCTGTCTTCACTGTCCTCCTTCTCCAGCCCAGATTCCATGGGCCATCATTTCAACCTCTCTTGCCAATGTGCATAACTGGCTAACGTTACCAACATGCTTCACTGGGACATCTTGGCCTTATCCAATGTCCTCGCATCATCCACACCCGGCCGAACCCCAAACCAGAGAACCCAACTGTCCAACCCCACTGTAGCTACACTGGGATCTCCAAGCACAGATAGAGGAAATCCTACAGAATTATGACTGGCTTTCCATATTGCCCTTCAGACAAAATCGAAAATCCTTACCGTGGTCTACAAGGCCTTGTACAATTTGCCACCTGCCTCTCCAGCCACATCTCTTTAATCCGTTCAACAGATAATTATTAAGCACCTACTCAATGTGCTTACAGGGCACCGTGGCCCTCTCCCTTTGCACCGTATCTCCAGCGAGGATAAGCTTCTTTCAGTTCCTGAAATGTGATCCTTGTCACCCAGGCTTATCTCTGTTTAGAAGACTCTGCCATCTCCTTCCCCTGACCGACATCCTCTCGTTCTCTCTGCAGGTCTCAGCTTCAGTGTGGCTTCCCTGAGCAGCTTTGTCAACCTCTTAACGCTAGATTTGGTGGCTCTGCCAATGGGCACACGATAGCACCTGTCCATTTCTCATGATGGCACTTTTTGATAAGATATATTTAATTACATGATCGGAATTGCTCACTCATCTACATATATATATATGCCACACCCACACACATATATACATCACACATATATATACACACATATATATGTATATATATAGCAGGTTTTAATAAATAGCTACAGAAACGAAGACTTTGCTCTGAAATCTCTATGCACACATCTTGGGTCACCCCGTGTGTCACGGGGGTTGGCTCACCAGATCTAAGCAGGCGGCTCGCCAGATCTAAGCAGGCAGCTCTCCAGTTTTTAACCCTGGTGTGCCCCTTCCTCTGTAGCCTTTACAAACCAAGGCGGGGACCACTTCTCTATCCCACAAAAGAAGCCCCAAATCTTTCAAGGCCCATCTGAGAAGTGTGTCGAGAAGCTCCACTCCCACCCCGCTTGGGTCCCTGTTGGGTCTGGATGGTAGGGACCCCCAAGGACAAGAGGCCAGAGGATGGCATCTCTACTTAGACCTTCTCCTTGTTAGAAGGTTAAAGCTCAAGAGAAGCCCCCTGGAGCCCCCGCTGTCTCACCTCCATCTCTCTCCCTGCCCATGAACTCCTACTCCACAGTCTGGCCTCCACAAAGAGTGGAGTGCTCTCTCACTCCCCCACCTCTACTCACGCTTGATCCCCCCATCCCACCATGTTGCCATGGCAAAATGTTAAGCTAAGGATCAGCAGGCCAGAGAGGGCTAAGTGCCAGCTTGGGGTCAGTTGTAAGGTTTGGGGCAAGTCACTTAGCTCCTCTGATTTCTCTTCTCATCTATGAAAATGGAGGTGGTCATCCTTACCTCACCCTGCCGTGTTTTGGGGAAAATGGAGTAAGAGCTGCAAGACTCTTGTGAAGTTTTCTGTAGACGTTTGACATCCTCCCCAGCCCTGTCCCTTTATGAAGTCTCTCCAATGACCATGGCCCATCCGCTTCCCTAATTATCACTGTTGTTTAGGGAATTTTTTCTTATATATTGAGATTGGAAAGATATAAGTAAATGTCTCAAATGGAAAAAAAATAGAGTAAAAATATTTAATTATATGTTATATGTTCCGACCACTAGTGATAACAACGGTACCTACCTTATAAATCATTACTGTAACGATTAAATGAATCCGTACGTTATGTATATGAATATGAATGTATAAATATAAATATGAATGTGCATATGAATTAAGCGTATTAATATAAGCACTTAAAATAATGCTGGGCACATGGTAAGACGAAGGGGTATTAGCTATTTTCATCATCACCATCATCATTATACGCTGATACCCCAGAAATTGGTGACAGAGGTTGCCTCGGGGAAGAGGAAAAAGAGTACTTAGAGGACGGGGAAGGCAGCTATTTTCCTTTTCTATGCACAGTTCTTTTTAACTTTTAAGCCACTTGGATGTATATTACCTATTAAAATGAACTGGTTCTAGAGAATTCCCTGATGGTCCAGTGGTAAGATACCGTGCTTCCACTGCAGGGGGCACAGGTTCGATCCCTGGTCAGGGAACTAAGGTCCTGCAAGCCACACGGAGTGACCAAAATAAATAAATTAAATTAAATTAAAATGCACTGGTTCTAAATTTTTTTTTTAATTGAAACCAGTGGTATAGCCAGCATGCACAGAGCCCTGAGTCGGTGACAGTCATTTGGTTCCTGTTCATCTGCAGCCTGGCCCTGTCACTGGATCCCCATTCTCCATGACAACCATGCTGGCGATGTTTCCTACTGAGCTACTGATCGGGGATGGTGCTAAGTCACCAAATCATGTAACCTTCATGTCAACCTTGGGAGCTGGGGACTATCACTGTCTCCATTTTAGAGGTGAGGAAATTGAGGAACCCAAAAAACAAGAAACTAACCCACGATCCTACAGACAGTAAGAGGCACAGCAAGGATCCCACTAGGTGCGTGTGCCGCCTCTCAGGCTACACTCTGGACCGTCTGTCGTTACATCCCAACCCCACCTGCCTGCACTCACTCCCAGCCAGC
This sequence comes from Physeter macrocephalus, assembly GCF_002837175.3. Taxonomy (NCBI): domain Eukaryota; kingdom Metazoa; phylum Chordata; class Mammalia; order Artiodactyla; family Physeteridae; genus Physeter; species Physeter macrocephalus. The sequence goes on from NC_041233.1 coordinate 91,027,967, forward strand.
CAGTTTGTGCGTGGCCTGGCCCCTCGGAATAGGTCAGGGTTCTAGAGAAAAGAGCCTGTGTCACCTTTATTTATATTTTCAGTGCCTTTCCCTCCTTCCTCCCCCAAAATAATAATTAGAGCTTTCCTAGCCCTGGGCAAGAATGGGTACTTGTTAAATATTTGCTGAATTGAATTAATTAAACTTGGCAAAAACATAGTCCCTTCCAGGCCCCCCCATCTTTATCATCACTGTCATCATCCCAGGTAAATATTTCTAGAGGTGTCTATGCTGTGCTAAGATCCGGAAGCGATCCATAGATCTATAAATTCTGGAAAGACCTTCTAGATGATACTTCAGGGAAGGGAAGAGGGCTAGGAATTTCCTGAGCACCTCTGGAAATGTTCTCGGAGCTGCCTTTTCTCCCTTCCTATCCCCCGCACACCCATGTACATGCACATGACGGATCTTCAGCTCAGATAAGGTGTTTCAGCCATCAGCCTATCACAGGGGGGCCAGGGCTTCATTGAGCAATTACAGCACTGCTGTTGCATGGTAATTATCATCTCCAGGAGGAAAGGAGCTTAACCGGCCTATCCTCCTCACCTCCAGGCTCTGGCTGGGATACCTGTCAGACACCTGTCAGCTCCAGAGCCTACAGGGCCAGCGGGTTGCCTTTCAGGTCTGACATCGCCGAGGCCTCACTACATGGGGCTGGCCCTGGGGTCAGGCAAGGTACTTCCACTCAGCTGCGGGGGAGATGGGTGGCTCTCAGAAGACCCCCCTGCCAAAAGAGCACCTGGATCCTTGGAAGGAGGGGCCCTCCCTGAGGCCCCAGGGGAGTCAGAGCCAGTCTGTCCCCGGCAGGACCACACACAGATGGCAAGGCCACAGGTCTCATCATGCACTTGGGGGGTGGGGGGATACCAGGAGCCCCACCCTGGCCCTTCTTTATCCTCCACTCTTCTTGTGCTCAGGACCGACCGGGCAACTGGTCAACCTCAGCAAACCCTCAGATGATCACAGAACAAGGAACTGAGGGCAGCATGCAGTGCTACTCACCATCCCAGTTGAGGCTGCACTTGCACAGACTCAGGGTTGCAATCTCCTTCTCCCTGCAGAGATAGCATCTGTTCTCCTGGCTTCAGGCACCATCTATCTCCTCTAGGCTGAGGCCCTGCATTGCCATCTCTGCCTTTGCCCCAGGCTCCAGGCCCCTTCTCTAAAGCCAGCAAGGACATGTGCATGTGGCTGCCTTGCTTCCCTGTAAGCTACATGCCTAAATTGAGAGGGATTCTGGCATTTTTCTGCGCCTCTCTCTCTCTCTCTCTCATCATTTCTAAATCCTCTCCGTCCCTTTGCATTTCCAACCACCAAAAGTCACAGCAATCACTTTAACAATGCTAGACTTCATCACATTCTACCAAAGTCTCAAGGTGACCTACAGAAAGGGCATCGCTGCTCCCTTCAAGGGCAGAGGCAGGAAGGGCAGCACGTTTGCCCGGGGAGTCCCCCCTCCCCCTGCCTGTGGCCCTGACTCTAGACTTGAGCTCTGCATGGTTGATGGTGTCTCTTTTCCTCACCACCCTGCACACAGGACAGTGCCTGGCACACAGTAAGGGCTTAGAAACTCTCCCCGCACCAGGCACTTGGAACTTAAACAGTTCTTAGCACGTCTGCTTCTAGTGTTTTCCAACTATGCGAAAGACAGCAGAAACAAAATGAAGGGGCAGAGTGTTTAGGGACCACCTCCACTCGGTCTTGCTTCTTTCCATTTTTAAACCTGTCTGACTCCACCCATCTACCCGACCTTACTCCCTGGCAGATCCTGACAAACATGCTCTGAACTCTGGACACATAGATCCAGGCCAGAGCAGTGTAATTGAGGAAGCAGTGCCCAGCCCTGGCTGCCCTGTAGAGTAAGCAACTAAGATGATTTCAGGGGGTGAAAATCACAAGTCTCTGCCTCAAAAAGCATTGCCTCTCTTCTCACCAGTACTAGAAACTCTGTTGACAAGGAACAAAGCCCAGCTCTGTCTGTTTAATGGGGAATGAGGCTTCAAAAGCAAACACATCTGACTGAGCTAAATATTGAGTTAAATTCATACTAGGGTGTAAATGACTGCCAGAAGATCTTTCCCTGAGAGAGAATTGATGAGGATACCTGAAGAGAGGGGTGACATCTCCTGTTAGTGGACAAGAAGGAGCAGCCAGAATCATGGCCGTTAAGGGGCTTCTCCCAGTGAGAAAGTACTGAACTGGGGGTCAGCGACACGAATTCTAGTCCCACCACTGCTGACTTCAGGAATGTCGTTCTACCTCTTTGAGCCTCACCTTACAAATCTATAAAATGCAATCATTAAACTAGCCGTTCCCTAAGGTCCTTTCAAGATCTGACACACTGTGATTCAATCATTTCAGTTTGGCCCCCAGCCTATTTTTTTCTGTATTCTTAACCCAGCACCGTACACAGAGCCACTGTTTGTCGTGAATGTGCCTAAAAATCCCCATTGTTCAGACCATGAGTTAAACAATGCCTCCCAAGTCGATTTAGAAACCAAGGTCATCACAGCCTTGAAGAATCATAAAGAGAAACAGAAGACTGATCCTGATAGGCTTACAATCCTTTGGAATAACAGGAGCTGAGGCTCAATTAGACATAAAACAAAACTCTGTGACGGCACATATGAAATTACAATCATCCACCAGATTTGCAGGGTGATTTGCTATTAACCATCCTCTTTCATCCGTTTTCTGATTTGATCCTCTCTGAAGCCGTATGAAGTAGACGGGGCAAGAACTGTCACCCCCATTTTACAGATTTAGAAACTGAGTCTCCGGCTGAGGAATTGCAGCAAGTGAGGGGCAGCCAGGACTCAAGCTCAGAGCAAGTGCTTCCTCTCCTTCAATCCCCCCACCACCCCACTGCTACCTCCAGATCCAAAAGCATCCTAGGAAAAGGCAGAGGGAGATAAACTCCGGAGAGAAACCCAAGTAACCTGCAAAAGCAACGGATGTTAAAGAACCCCCATTAGCTGGAGCCAGAAACCACCCCAACACCTCCTGCTCTTCTCTGCTGCCTGCCTGCAGCCGCCAGGGCTGGGACACCTCCCTGTGTCCACAGACCCCGTCTGTTGGCTGCAGCCAGTAGCAGGGTGATGGGCTCCCGTAATCTGCTTTCCCATGAGCTCTGCCTAGCCAAGGCCGGGTTCACTCTGGGATAATTGCAAAGCAGCAGACTCCTGCTTGTGACTAATCAAGCAAGTAGGACAGAGGTAAGAACAAACTCAACCAGGAAAGGAGGTGAGGGAGAGAGAGAGAGAGAGAGAGAGAAAGAAAAATAAAGGGAGAGAAAGAAAGCAAGCCGCTTTAATAATAGGGCAATTGCCCTCTTTAGGATTACAATCTGCCAGCATTTCACTAAACTTTATGACACATGATGACAAGTTAATAGGCCAATACCTCACTGTGTGCGTTAAACAGATGCCCCGGCCTCCTTGTGCAGGGAGGTAACCCCTACGGCCAAAAAAAAATCCAGCCAGGTGCAGGGGAAGAGGCCAAGAAGCTGGGGAAACTGGTTATTTCTGTTGTCAAAATGGCCCCAGCAATAAATCACCATTAATAATACGGCCATCTATCAAAGAAGAGCTCTGGCTGCCAAGGCCTTTGAAGTGGCAGCACCTATACTTTCCCACCTATAAAAGGTACCTTTGTGCATCTGTCACGCTGGGAGCCGACGAGAGTGAGATGCCGAGGAGTTCAGACCTTCCCCACACCCTTCACAGCAGCCAACCCATCACGCTCCCCGCCTGGCACGCCTGCAGGCCGGCCTGTCTCCACTCACTCGGCCCCAGGCTGCCAGGCCTCCAGCCACCAGCAGACCTGCGAGACAGGGGTGTGGGGTGCAGGGAGGGGCTTCCAGCCTCCTCGGTGACTGGGGAGTGACACCTGCCACCATCCCCTCAGCACTAACCCCCAGGAAGGCAAGCCTGGGTGGGTCTGAGGGCGAGACAGTGTCTCCAAGGGATGGACCCTGTCATCAGAGCCACTGGGGAACCTCCCCAGGGCGCCTGCCCAGACATAACTGGATGAGGCTCTGAATGGGGGGAGTGGTGACAGACTCTGCATCTTCAACGCAAGTCCTCAAGGAGATTTTCAAGCACACAAAAGTCTGTAGTGGCTGCACCAATTTACATTCCCACCAACAGCGTACTTGGGTTCCCTTTTCTCCACATCTTTACCAACATGTGTTATCTATGGTCTTTTGGACAATAGCAGCCTCTATGGAAAACAGTAGGGAGGTTCCTCAAAAAGCTAAAAATAGAACTACCATATGACCCAGCAATTCCACCCCTGGGTATATATCCAAAGAAAATGAAAACACTAATTCAAAAAGATACATGCACCCCAAGGCTCATAGCAGCACTATTTACAATAGCCAAGACATGGAAGCAAGCCAAGTGCCCATCACCAGATGAATGGATAAAAAAGATGTGGTATATATACACAGTGGAATACTACTCAGCCATAAAAAAGAATGAAATTCTGCCATTTGCAACCATGTGGATGGACCTGGAGGATATTATGCTTAGTGAATTAAGTCAGATAGAGAAAGACAAATATGTATATAATATCCCTTATACGTGGAACCTAAAAAATAAAATAAACATAGGAATATAACAAAACAGAAACAGACTCACAGATCTAGAGAATAAACTAGTGGTTACCAGTGAGGAGAGGGGTGCGGGGAGGGGCAATGTAGGGGCAGGGGAGTAAGAGGCACAAACTACTACGTATAAAATAAATAAGCTACAAGACTATATTGCAAGGGACAGGAATACAGTCCATATTTTATAGTAACTTTTAAAAGAGTTTAATCTATTAAAATATTGAATCACTATGTTGTACACCAGAAACTAATATAACATTGGAAATCAACTATGCTTCAATTTTTTCTTTTTTTTTTTGCGTTACGCGGGCTTCTCACTGTTGTGGCCTCTCCCGTTGCGGAGCACAGGCTCCGGACGCGCAGGCTCAGCGGCCATGGCTCACGGGCCCAGCCGCTCCGCGGCATGTGGGATCTTCCC
>NC_041233.1:91033061-91042401 GCF_002837175.3 Physeter macrocephalus
ATGAACCCGTGTCCCCTGCATCGGCAGGCGGACTCTCAACCACTGCGCCACCAGGGAAGCCCTATGCTTCCATTTTAAAAAACCACACACACACAAGTCTGAGAAGCAGCACTGGCCCTTGGTCCCGTCCAGGAATCTGGGCGCCAGGGAGGGGCAGCCGTTGCTGTTCCTCAGGCCTCAGGAGCAGGGCTGGGCGCAAGCCAAGTTAGTCAGCTCTGGCTGCCGTAACCCGGAACCACAGATGGCGTGGCCTCAACAACTGAAGTGTATTTTCTCACAGTTCCGGGGGCAAGAAGTCCAGGATCGCAGTCAGCAGGGTTGCTTCTGAGGTCTCTCTCCTTGGCTTGTAGACAACTGTCTTCTTCCTGTGTCTTCCCATGGTCTTCCATGTGTGCCTGTCTGTGTCCAAATGTCCTCCTCTTATTAGGGCCCACGCTAATGACCTTATTTTAACTTAATGGCCTCTTAAGACCCCCATCTCCAAATACAGTTGCATTCTGAGGCACTGGAGGTTAGGACTTCAACATATGAATTTGGGGGACACAATCCAGACCTTAACAGAGCCCTAAAGCTCAGCCAAGGGGTGAGCCCCCGAGATGGAACAAAGGCCCTAAAAGCCACCCAAGCCGCTGGCAACATCTGCAACTGGGATACATCTGAGTTAATGGAGCCCAGCCGTCTCATGGCCCACTTCACCTTGCAGGGGATTTGTCCCTAGGCTTCGACAGACCCTGAGTGCCCGCGTCCTATCCAAGGGGGCAAGGTCCTCCTTGGTTCTGCCTCCCAGAATGAGATGTTTTCAATGTGACCTGGACCAAGATCCCAAGGCATCTCTAAAAGGGGACACCTACCGAGCACATACCAGGTCCCCAGCGCTGCTCCGAGGACCGATACAGTTTCATCCGTACGATTACCTATGAGGAAAGTACATCAGGAAACTGCGAGAGAATTTGCCCAAGGTCAGCAGTTATCGAGAGCCCAGCCTGGCCTGGAACCCAAGTCTCTGTGACTCCTGATGCCCTGTCTCCGTCCCCTTTGCTTCTCGGCCTCCTCTTTACATGCGCAGGTGCTGAACGGTCAACACTGGAGCTGCGGCCACCATCGCCTCTGAGAGCCTGCCGAGCGGCTAGGAGTTGAGGACTTGCCTTTAACATTTTATGGGGGACTTAAAGCTACTTTTATCTGTGGGGCATTTTCCCGAAAACGTGGCCATATACGTTTACGTGTTTTACACAAGCACGTCTATGGTTTATCGACAGCAACACTTGTGTGCATTTGTCTTGTAAACTGGCTCGGGCTCGAGTCCCTGGAAGCCAGGCCAGACCCCAGGGTTTCTGGGCTGATGGCTCGCCGTCTGCCACTGGTCCCTTCCCTTCTCTGGCCTCATTTTCCTCGGGGCGGGGTGGGGGTGGGGGTAAATGGAAGGCTCAAGCTAAGTTGTTTCTACAATCTCTTCCTTCCCTGGCACTTGGGATTCTTAGGGAAACCCTGAAGAGGAAAGAAAATGGTGAGTTTTGCCTGAACTGTCCTGTGCCCTTTCCAGGAGAGCTAACATCTCAGCCCCAAAGCCGCCAGTGTCCTGAGGCACACAGAGGACCGTTGAGGCCTCCTACACATCCAGACAGAAAGTTCCACCCCCACCATCGCCGTCCAGGGAGGGGGCACCAGCCCCTCACCATCCGACGGTTTCTGAGATCCTCAGGTTTCATTTCATTTTCTCCTCCAGCCTCAAATTCCTCGTGGGTGTCAGTCACACAGCCCCTGAGGCGCCTGAAAAACCCACAGGCACTGCCTCCACGAATGCTAGAGAAGGGTGAGGAGGGGTTCCCGAGACCTTTCTCGATGTTTCGAATCCTGAGGGATGATTCCTGCGGCCTTGATGTTCTGCTCCTGACCGGGAGCTAGGCGCTGCTTTCGTGGTCTGGTTTCCTGAGGAGCCCGAGGTGTGGGCTGTGAGCGAGGTCTTCATCCTCCTGGGCCTTGGCCTCTTCTACAGAATGAGGGGTTCGGGTCTAAGGGTTCTGTCTCCCCCTCCCCCCAGCTGCCCACCTGCGAAGGCGCCCACAAAGCGTCTCACAACCACACAGGTGACGGCACACAGCGGCCCTCGTGTGCACTCACACACACACTCACACACACAGGGGGTCCCCTCCCGCCCCCCTCCCGCTCGCCCCGCTCTCACAGGCCCTGCTTTCTCTCTCCCCCAAACAAGCCCATCTCCAGAAGCAGCTCCCAGGAAAGGACGGCCCAGCGGGGGCTCCGAGAGGACAGCTTCTTGGCAGAGACGGAAGTGGGCGGAGTGGATCGAATTTTTTCCTTTGAGGCCCAAAGGGCTGTCAACCCTCTTCAGCTGCCCCGGGGGCCTGACAGCCACCAAAATTTACGACCTGGACAGCTTTGATCCAGGCCTCTGATAAACATCAGGAACAGCTCAGCTCTAAGCCCCGGAGAAGGAGGTTTATGGACAGGAATGCAGCCTCCTAGAGAAAGAGAGCCCCTGGGAGGCAGTGCCCGGGGCAGGTGGAGCCTTGAAGTCCCCCGTTGCCATCTGGGGAGAGGGCACAGGGGCCTGGGCCTCAAACCACCAGTGACACCATTCAGAGGGATGGGAAGTTGCCATCAAAACTAAACCGGGAAGAGGCGACACTCTGGCCCAGGCCCCTGAAATTCCCTCACACTTGCTCACCTGTTCTTCCAAACACGTTGCCCACGTTACTCTAAACAGAGACCAGAGAGAGCGCCAGACAAGACGGGAGCTGAGAAAGGCACGTTCACCCAGCAGGCCCCTGGGTTCTGTTCTTGTTGATGATACTGTTGTCCTTAGCGATGACGGGTGAGGCAAATCGCTGGATTAGATTTCATCCCTGCCTCCTTGCAGAAAGGACAGAAGGCAGGACAACGTCCAAGCAGCCACAGAACCACCGTGGCCCTTTCCCTCGCCCTCGACGTGGCCCTTCGGGAGGGCAGGGAATCGTGCACCCTCGGGAAACATCCTCAGCTTTGCCCATTGGCGAAGATACCCCCGAAATAGAGCCACATCCAAGACGAAGGAGGAGCCCAAGGGTGTCATCCGGACACTGCCTCCGATTGGTTGCCTCAAATTTCCATTCGCAGCCACTTCCCTAAAACCGCTCCCTTTGGGAAAGCAGGCTCAGCTGTGGAGAGCCACAGAAGGGTCGTTACGAAGCCAGCCAAACAGGCGTGGTCTCTGCCCTCTGGGGTCCACAGTGTGATACAGATGTCAGGAGACAAGTGTCTTAAGAGACACCCCCAGAAACAGGCAGCTATTCACGGGCCCAGCGAGCCTGTCTGCGGCCACGCGGGCAGGAATAGACACGTGTGCGCTGAGCACCAAGCTGGGTCTAATGACCCCGGCCTGTCTCGCAGGGTCATCTTGAGAAATAGCTGATGTCAGACCATGAGCCGGAGCAGCTGCCCTCCATTTGCACTCAACAAGAGGAAGGGACCTTGAGTTACAGCGGGAGGGATTAAGGTTAAACATTAAGAACAGCTTCCTGGAGAGGAGGGCTGTGAAACACTGTAATGTGTTACCCAGGGCCTGCCATAGACATGCCTTCTTCAAGGAGGCTTGAAAGAAGAAGGAGGTTGGGGACCTCGCCAGGTCATCTCGTCCATCCTGCTGAAGGCAAGGACTTGGACTCCAAACCCACCAGGCGGGGCCCCTCGGACACAGGATGACCTCGATGGCTCCTTCCAATCAGAAATGTGATTTTGAAAATCTCCCCGCACCCTACAAATTGAGAAGAGAATCCAGAGCCATCTTGAGACTACCCTTCGGGGCCTACTTTCAAGCCTTCGTTTAGCAGTAGTCAGCATTAACAACAGAGTAGGAAACAGAGTGATTTCCAAATGCTGTGGAGACCGAGACAGAAATGTATCAACCAGCACCGAGAGAAAGCCCTGCACCCCCAGGGACAGAGAAATCATAAGATCATAACCTTTGGTTGCCAGAGGGAACCATCCACCCATTTTACAGACGGGGAAACTAAGGCCCACCTAGACATGGGCAGTTACTTTGAATCAGAGCTGGGACTGGAGGACCCTGGTGAGGAGCCTGGCTTTACCACTAACCAGCTGTGTGACCTCCAGCAAGTTACTTAACTCCTCTGGTCCTTGGCAGCCTCGTCTCCAACATAGGAATATTATAAATGTTAAACCTAATACAGAGGACATCGTCACCAATTCTAGAACTCAATAGATCTAAACATTAGAACTTACTATTGTTATTCTCAATTTGTGAACCTTTCTGTTAAGTCTGGCTGCCTTGATTGGAAGGGATTCTTCTAAATTTTCAGATGAGCAGAAAAATAAAATGTTTGGTCTCTAAGACCAGGGGAGATATGCAATTAGCCTTAGACATCTTCCCATCCCAGTCCATTCATTTTCCAGGTGAGAAGATGGAGGGGTGTCCAGGGGCACTCAGAGAATGACAGGAGAGAACGTGGGAGAGGGGATGCCGAGGGGAGGCCGAGGGGAGGCTTTCTGCTCCCTCGGTGCCGGGGGGAGCCAGTCCACTCCCTGGCCCTGGGGACGGTTTTCAAACACATGAACTTGAAATCCCAAGTTGTTCTTTAGAGGTTGCCCCTTCCATAGCCCCCAGTTACCGGATCCTGAGGTGGGTACCCAGAGGGTCCCGGAAAGTCTCGACTAACCTGGTGAACCCGACGTGGTCGCTGGCACCAGAGGAGGCTGGGTTTGTCCAATGGCTTGGCTTTCCCAGCCCTGCCCTCCGTAGCCTCCTGCCTTGTCCCGTCTCCAGCCCGCCCCGCAACACACTCTCCCTCCATCGCTAAAATCAATCCCCACCCAAGGAAAGAGCAACGGAAGGCACACAAAGACACTTGGTGAGCACCTCTTGTTCGCAAGCCTCTATGTGAGTGAATATTACCTGATGTGATTCCCCCACACCCCGCCCCGACCCACCATCGTGCAAGGTAGTTACCATTACCCACCTTTGAAGATAAGGAAACCGAGGGTCAGAGTGCTTGGCCATGCTGACCTCGTCACACAAGGAAAGCGGCAGGTCAGGGGATTAAACCCCAGTCTCTGCATTCTGAAGCCGGCCCTCCTCTCCTGGAGCAGCTGACCCAGCCCAGCCCTGGGGCTCCATGCCGAGTCCTCTTCCTGAATGCTTCCAACATCACCTGCCAGTTCTGATGCCCCAGTCTTCACCTTGTCCCCGGGCCTGAGTCCCCTTCTTGGTGAAGTCCCCTGGGACTGGCAGAGCCCCCTCCCTGTTCCTCAGGCCCTGGAACAGACATCCTTCTGTCCCTTTCCTACCTGGGCTTCCAAGCATCCAGATCCTCTGTCACTATGAGCTTCCTGCTTTGGGAGAGGGTCTGTCCCCTTTCTCTGTTACATGGGTGACTACTCTGTCTGTCACCGCATCCTTCGGGTTATAAGATGTGTCTGCAGAAAGGGACTCCTCCCAGGACCTGCTGTCGGACTTGGCCCCAGATGCCCCTCGGCCGTGCCTGGACTAAGATGCTGCAACCAAGCCTCCTGGAAACAGACCCTGGAGTCAGGCTGACTAGCTGGGAACTCTTGGGCAAGCTTCTTATCTATGCCTCAGTTTCCCCAGCTATAAAATGGAAATATGAGGACCTACCTCATGGTACTCATTCATTAAATGAGTTAATATGTGTAAGCAATTAGAACAGAGCCCGGCACGTGGTTAGTACAACGTACATGTAATTAAGTGAAAGTAAATTCCTATCCACTTCAGTTTGAAAATCACATTCCCAGGCTTGGGGAATCTCAGGGTTGGAAGGATGCATCTCCTGCCCAGCACAAGAGTGCTTACAACCACAGCACCCAAGGGTGAGCATCAGGCTCTGGAATACCTCTAAGGATGGGGAGCTCATTACCTTACAGCAGCCTATTCCAGTGTTAGACCTTTTTTTTTAAATTGAAGTAGAGTTGATTTACAATGTTTCAGGTATATATATATTATATATATAATATAATATATATTATATTATATTATATTATATATATATTATATATATATATTCTTTTTCAGATTCTTTCCCGTTATAGATTATTACAAGTTGCTGAATGTAGTTCCCTGTGCTATACAGTAGGTCCTTATTGTTTATCTACTTTATATACAGTAGTGTATATCTGTAAATTTTGTTTTGTTTAGTTTTTACCCTGAGTTAAAAGCAGCCTCCCTGGAGCTTCCACCTCCTGGCCTGAGCCCCAAACCTGCTCCTGCCCACATGACAGCCCCACGTTCCCTCCTCAACCCTGCTCCGGGCACCCTCAGCTGTGCACCATGATTTACGGGAGGTTTCCACGCTGACAGTGAATGCAAACCAGCCTGGCACATTCTCACCTGCTTCCCGCACCTCCCCTCCCCAAAGCCCCCAGGCTGGCATTCCAGCACACACGCCGGTGCTGACAGCTCCGAGGGCAGCTCAGCTGGGCTGGGCATGTCCAGAGCCAGTGGCTCGTGCCCAGGGACACAGCCGAGATTGTGGGCCCCGTGCAAAGCCTCCAAGCCCAGGTCCAAAGACAAGGAAAGGAGAAGATCTTCCAGAATCTGCCTTAACACAGGCAGAATAAACAGGTGGGGGTACCTGGGAGGCACCAGGGAGACTCTTGCTTTTTTTAAGGTCTTGTGCTTTGGGGTTAAGCCCTGCCCTCTTCCTCTTAACCTTTACTCAATGTAAAAATTGATGTTTATTGTTAAAAATTTATTATATAAAGCCTGTGATCCTTTGATGAAAATGAAACTGACATTTGTGGTGGGTAAATGACAGAACAAAGAACCTAGGAAGAGAGAATATTCTGGAAAATGGAGGAAAGAGCAAACCCCCTCCACCTCTCAGCTTGCCTGGAATGATTGAAAAGGTGAAGATAAATAATATTTATTTTAGGGCCTACCATGTGCTAGGCATGGCCCTTCACCATTGACCTAAATGAATATATTTCATCTTTCTAACAACACTATGAGGTAGACGCCCCTTCCACTTACAAATAAGGACATCAAGACTCAGAGAAGTCAAGCAGACTGCCAAAAGTCACACAGCTAATAAGCGGCTGAGTCAGAGCTCAAACTCAGGTCTGGCTCTGTGCTAAGCCCTTTCCACTTTCCACAGTGTGACCAGACCCCACGGCCTCCTCAGTGCCACCCAAGCCCTGAGAGCTTCCACATCAGGTTGAACGAAGTCTCTCTCTCTCTCTCTCTCTCTCTGTCTCACACACACACACACACACACACACACACACACACTCATATACATATGTACACACACAAATACACACCCGCACACATAGACTCAGGCTCACAGAGGCTGCCCAGGACCCAGGGACCTGAAGCCATCCTCAGCCCCTCTCAGGGAGCCGCCCAGCACAGGGCCCAGGAGCCAGGACCCCTGGTTCCATTCTCGGCTCAGCCTCCCTGGGGCTCGTGACCTCTTTGAGCTGCAGCTTCCCCATCTGTAAAATGAGGACGACAGCAGCTACCTCTCTGGGTTTGGGGGATGATGAAACGAGTCACTTTGTGAACAGTCAGTGAGTGAGTGTCACACACATATGTGTGCAGCATTGAGCCCTGATAGTACAGGAGGGGCCGGGCTGGGGACAAGCCACATCTCTGAGTCCCCATCTCAAAACAGGAGGGCTGGCTCCAGATGAAGCCTCACAGGTTTTCCAAACCAAGCGTCCCGGGATGAAGCCTTAAGTGCTTCTCTCTGGCGCAGAAACGCCTCCTAGCAGGAGCCCCAGAGCCAGCTGCCTCCAGGTGTCATCGGGGGACATAGGGACTTCTTCCCAGCTCTTTTAGAAAGAAAGGTTGAGCTAAAGGTTCTGAGTGCCCGGTGTCCAGCCTAGAAGGAGGTGACGTCCGGGAAGCCGCCGCAGAGGCGCGGGAGCCGGGAGGGCCTAGCCTCCACATGCCTGAAGGGCCCTGGCAGCCCACGCGCTGATGGCCCTGGGGGTGGGCGTGAGGACAGGACACCCCCAGTGAAACTGGTCAGGGGGCCATCTGCTCTGCCTTCTCACCCAGAGACAGGACCCGGGGGGTTAAGCGAAGACATCTGCCCTGCGGGGAAGTAAGCAAGGTCCTGGGAACTCCTCCCCCGCAAAGGACACAGCCCCCCCGGGCACCCCACGCCCAGGGCCGCCTGAGCCGCTGCTCCTTCACACGTGACCGCTCCCCCCGCTCAGAACCAGGAAACCACATTCATACTGGGGTCTTCTCTCACTCTACCATTAGGCTGGGAAGAGGCAAAGAGGCCCTGCCTCTCTCTGCAGGGTGCAGCAAGTGTTGGATTTTCCCTCTTTTTAGACATTTTGGGACCCACTGAGTCCTGATTTCCATCCCGCTGTGGAAAGGGACTGACAACTCATATGTCTGACTCCGTGCAGCTCAGCAGAGGTTCCCCTTGGGCACGTGCCAGGAACTAGGTCTCTAGGGAGAGACAGAGATGAAGGAGACACAGCCCCTGCCCCCGAAGAGTTTAGAATCTAGTTAAGGAAACAGAGTAAACAAATGACTCCAACACAAAGGAGATGCGATCATTGCTAGATGAAAGACCAAAACAGAATGCCGCAGAAGCCCAAGAAAGGGACCTGTGGCAGGAAGACTAAGTAGTATGTGTTTGCTTTCTAGAAAGTGATATCATATGACGTCTTATGATATCACTGAGATGTGGAATCTAAAATATGACACAAGTGAACATATCTAGGAAACAGAAACAGACTCACAGACATAGAGAACAGACTTGTGGTTGCCTGGGTGGAGGGGGGCATGGCTTGGGAGTTTGGGGTTAGCAGATGCAAACTACTATATACAGGATGGATAAACAACAAGGTCCTACTGTAGAGCACAGGGAACTGTCTTCAATATCCTGTGATAAACCATAATGGAAAAGAATATGAAAAAGAATATACGTACATATGTATAACTGAATCACTTTGCTGTTCAGCAGGAATTAATCCAACATTGTAAGTCAACTATACTTCAGTAACATAAAATTTTTTAAAAAAGAAGGTGATCTGGCAAGATTCCTCAGAAGTCTTAAAAAATGTTCACAATCTTTGATCCAGAAATTTCCACTTCTAAGGATCTATTTTGAGGACATAATCAGAGGTGCGCATGAAGATTTATGGGCAAAGACATATTTATGTTACTTATGAGAGAAAAATGGGGGCACAAAGCAAGTGTATAATAATCACATTATAGGTGAGAGGATGCAGAGGGGAAAGTGTTCAAGCAGAGAGAAGAGGATGTGCAGAGACATTGTGGCAACTCCAAGGACTGAGAGGGAGAGCGGGAGAGAGAAGACGAAGGAGGGGGAGGGGTGGGGGAGGG
>NC_041233.1:91044282-91046991 GCF_002837175.3 Physeter macrocephalus
GAGAAGTAGAAGAAGGAGGAAGGGGAGGGGGAGGAGGAGAACCAGAGAGGAGGGTGGAGGCCAAACCTGCGGACGTCAGACAGCGGTGAGGGTTCTGCTCTCACTCACTCACCCTAACCGGCAGTGGGAAGGAAGGCTTTGCCGTATTTTACAAAGGAGGGTGGCCTCTGGCCGCACTGTGGCAACTGCCTGCCGTGTGCAGGCGCCAGTCTAAGCGCTGCATGGATTCACTTATTTAATCCGTACCGCTTTGTGAGACAGGGAAGTGAGACTCAGCGAAGTGAAGTAACTTGCCTAAGGTTGCACAGCAGTAAGAGGCGGAGCCAGACAGTCTGGGCCAAAGAAGTTAGTTGCTGGGCTAAGGGTGGAGGGAGGGGACAGTGTGATGTGGGCAGACCAGTTCAGAGCCATTGTTAGGAGCCATGATTAGCAGGACCTGACGAGAGGTGAGGGTGCAGTGGGCAGTGGTGGGGAAAGACAGGGCAAGAGTAACTCCCAGGCCTCTAGCTGGCACTTCCCTGATTTGGGGGAAACCAGGAGAGTGTTTAGTACATATGCATAGCTATTATATATGTACACGCGCACAGACATATATGCCATATGGCCTATTAGGCAGAGAGAGAGTGGAAAGAAATACAACAGGATGGTAAGAGTAGCCATCTTTAAGTAGTAGGCCGATGAGTTATTTTTGTATTTCTTTTTTACACACCTGCACATTTTGTAAACTTCTCACACTAGGTGTACATTATTTCCATAATCAAAGTAAAATTTGTGAGGCCTCCAGATATGCATGGAGCTGTGGGCAGCGCTACCCGGGTGTGCAGTGGCCCCCAGGCACTGTCTGTGGCACGTGCCTGGTGTGAAGACCATCAGCCTTCTACAAGCCTCCCAGCTGCGGCTCCCCGCCTGTGCTCCTCCAAGGCCGCCCACAGCCTGAGGCCAGCCCAGCTCCGCTCCGAGCCTAAGGGTGGACCTTGGAGGTGGAGTTCTCAACAGGAATTCCAGACCAGGCTGAGAGGTCCTGGCTTCCTGCGGAGGAGCCCATAACACAAGTCCAGTGGGAAGTACAAGCAACCTCACAGTGGCGGGATGGGGAACGGATCCTCCTGTGGTCCCCACAGTAGGTGGCAGTGGGGTCTCCCACTGGGCCCTGCGTGTCCTGCCAACACCCCTGGGCTTCCTCTGCAGGTCTGGGGCCACATCCCAGCTTCCCTGCCGTCTGCATGTAGCCAGAGGTAAGTCCCGGAGAAGATGGCTGGGAAGCAAGAAGCAGGCCATTCCTCTAACTCTGTCCTCTTGGGAGCAGGATTGGGGTTCAGAGGGCAGAGTCTACAATAAAGACTCGAAAAGGCCCGGAGAACCCCAGCCGAGCGGTCAGGAGCTTGGGTGGGCTCAGCTGAGGGTGCCACCAGGAAGCACCCTCCTTATTCCCCAGGGAAGCAAAGTGAGCTCCCTTGAAACCAGTAGGAAAGTGGTAAGGACACAGGGGCGGGGGGACCCCAGGAAGAAGTGTCCGTCTGCCTGGCAGGGACTTCTCCAGGAAACAGCTGCCTCTGCTGCATCTGGACAGGCCACTTCTGGTTTCTGGAAAAAACCACAGCAGCTTCAAGAGTCAGCACACCCCAGTTCACATCCAGGCTCTGTTACCACTTTTGAAGAGTTACCACGTTAAAGACCTAAATGTAAGACTGGACACTATAAAACTCCTAAGGAAAACATAGGCGGAATGCCCTTTGACATAAATCACAGCAATATTTTTTGGATCCATCTCCTAAAGCAAAGGAAACAAAAGCAAAAATAAACAAATGGGACCTAATTAAACTTCAAAACTTTTGCACAACAAAGGAAACCATTGACAAGACCAGAAGGCGACCGACTGAATGGGAGAAGGTATTTGCCAATGATATGATATGACCAGTAAGGGATTACCATCCAATATATATAACCAGCTCATACAACTAAATGTCAAAAAAAAGAAACAACCAGATTTTAAAATGGGCAGAAGAACTGAATAGATGTTTTTGCAAATAGGAAATGCAGGTGGCCAACAGGCACATGAGAAGATGCTTAACATCACTAATCATCAGGGAAATGCAAATCAAAACCACAATGAGATGTCACCTCACACCTGTCAGAAAGGCTATCATCAAAAAGAACACAGGGGTTAGCAGATGCAAACTACTATATACAGGATGGATAAACAACAAGGTCCTACTGTAGAGCACAGGGAACTGTCTTCAATATCCTGTGATAAACCATAATGGAAAAGAATATGAAAAAGAATATACGTACATATGTATAACTGAATCACTTTGCTGTTCAGCAGGAATTAATCCAACATTGTAAGTCAACTATACTTCAGTAACATAAAATTTTTTAAAAAAGAAGGTGATCTGGCAAGATTCCTCAGAAGTCTTAAAAAATGTTCACAATCTTTGATCCAGAAATTTCCACTTCTAAGGATCTATTTTGAGGACATAATCAGAGGTGCGCATGAAGATTTATGGGCAAAGACATATTTATGTTACTTATGAGAGAAAAATGGGGGCACAAAGCAAGTGTATAATAATCACATTATAGGTGAGAGGATGCAGAGGGGAAAGTGTTCAAGCAGAGAGAAGAGGATGTGCAGAGACATTGTGGCAACTCCAAGGACTGAGAGGGAGAGCGGGAGAGAGAAGACGAAGGAGGGGGAGGGGTGGGGGAGGG
>NC_041233.1:91048782-91064444 GCF_002837175.3 Physeter macrocephalus
TTTGATCTACCTCCTAGAGTAATGGAAACAAAAGCAAAAATAAACAAATGGGACCTAATTAAACTTCAAAACTTTTGCACAACAAAGGAAACCATTGACAAAACAAAAAGTCAACCTACTGAATGGGAGAAGATATTTGCAAATGATATGATATGACCAGTAAGGGATTACCATCCAATATATATAACCAGCTCATACAACTAAATGTCAAAAAAAAGAAACAACCAGATTTTAAAATGGGCAGAAGAACTGAATAGATGTTTTTGCAAATAGGAAATGCAGGTGGCCAACAGGCACATGAGAAGATGCTTAACATCACTAATCATCAGGGAAATGCAAATCAAAACCACAATGAGATGTCACCTCACACCTGTCAGAAAGGCTATCATCAAAAAGAACACAAATAACAAATGTTGGCGAAGATGTGGAGAAAAGGGAACTCTCGTACACTGTTGATGGGAATGTAAATTGGTGTAGCCACTGTGGAAGACAGCATGCAGGTTCCTCAAAAAACTAAAATTAGAACTAACATATGACCCAGCAATTCCACTCTTGGGTATATATCCAAAAAAAACAAAAGTACTAATTCGAAAAGATACAAGCACCCCAATGATCACAGCAGCATGATTTACAATAGCTAAGACACGGAAGCAAACTATGTGTCCATCAAAAGATGAATGGATAAAGATGTGGTACATATATACAATGGAATACTACTCAGCCATAAAAAAGAATGAAATTTTGCCATTTGCAGCAACATGGATGGACTTGTAGGGTAGAAAGACAAATACTGTATGATATCACTTATATGTGGAATCTGAAAAGTACAACAAACTAGTGAATACAACAAAGAATGAATAGACTCACAGATACAGAGAACAAAGTAGTGGTTACCAGTGGGGAGAGGGAAGGTGGAGGGGCAACATAGGGGTAGGGTATTAAGAGGTACAAACTATTACGTATAAAATAACCTACAAGGATATATTGTACAACATGGGGAATATAGCCAATATTTTATAATAACTATAAATGGAGTGTAACCTTTAAAAATTGTGAATCACTATATTGTACACTTGTAACTTATATAATATGTACCACAACTATATTTCAATAAAAATAAACAAAACTTTTAAAATTGAAAAGTTAAATGGTTACCATGGCATGCCTTAAACTTATACAGTGCAGAACATCAATTATATCTCAGTAAAACTGGAAGGAAAAAAGTGGTTATGACGGCAGTGGACTCACAGGGCTATTGGGAGGGGGAGACACTGTGGCCAACACAGGGGTCCACACGGCAAAGAGCTGCCTCTGTAGGAGTCTGTTGCTGGGTAACGCTGTCCAGGTGCTGTTCCAGTGACCAAAGGACACATCCACACACACACAACCCCCCCGTACACATTGGTGTCAACAGTCACATTTATGAAGGCATAAAGCTAAGCATAACCACCTAAATACACAAATGCGTGCACAACCTGTTTACTCGCATTCTTGTAGTCACATTTAATTCATAATCATAAGTTGGGACAATATGCAAATTACAAAGTGCTTTTTACCTGACCCTTATCTCATTTGATTATCAAAACTTATGGCGAGAGGTAGATAAGCTAATTGTTATCATCCAGTTTTCACTGATGAGAAAACTGAGCTAAGAGTCTCCCAAAGACACACAGTAAATGACAGCAGTAGATTTAAACCCGGTTCCAAACTGTACGCTCTTCCACTCTGCCACACAAGCTCCCATGACACATATACACCCTTATCTCCTAATCGGCAAATCGAAGTTTCTTAGCTGCCAAAAAGAAGACTTGGAATCAGCCCATCAGGTGAGAGTCAAATAGGACAGAGAAGCTGATAGTCTAATAGAGAAGCCTCCCTCCGCCGTCAAGCAAGAACAAGCAGCCCCTCAATCTACCCTTCTTACTTCCCAGCCTGTATCTGGCATGTTCTTTCCACCCAGGACACCATCCCCAGACTCTCTCTAATCAAAAATCAAAGCCCAGCTCAAGTCCCACCTCCTCTGAGGAGCTCCCCTCCTCCAACACTCCCACCACCACCACGCCGCACACATACACACCTTTCCACCACGCCGCACACATACACACCTTTCTCGTTTCTCTCATGTCCCATTATAGAGTCGGGTCCTCACTGCTTGGCACATGTGGTTCTGGAATTGTTTTCTGTGTTTCAAGTATGAACGCAAGGGCTCTGCGCTCAGCCAGCCATGGGTTTGAGTGAGCCCCATCTCCCCCTTCCTAGCTGTGTGGCCCTGGATAAGTTGCTTAACGTCTCTGGGCCTCAATCTCCTTGCTATCGAAGGAGGATAATGACAAGACAAACCTCATACTTATGAGAGCTAAATGTAAAACATGTGCCCGACACAGAGCAAAAGCCCAATAAATATGACCTAGGAATACAGTCTGAGTTTTCCAGCAAATGACAGCTCATGGAGTTTTGGACTCATTCTTTCGGGAACCCCCCTAAAGGGTCCAGCACGGGGCTGGGCACAGCCAAGTCATCAGTTGGCTAGTAAAGATGAGCACCAGCTCTCAGCCACCAGCCAGCTGTGGGCGCTAACCTGTCTGGCCTCAGTTCTCTGATCTGCGGGGCTCGGCGTCTTCCCTGACCCAGAGCACAGAGCGGGTGACAAACTGCACTCTCAACAGCACAGATGGTCCCCAACTTATGACGGTTCGACTTACGATTTTTCAACTTTACGATGGTGTGAAGGCGATACGCATTCGGTAGAAACCATACTTCCAATTTTGAATTTTGAGCTTTTCCCAGGCTAGCGATCTGTGGCACGATGCTCTCGTGATGCTGGGCAGGGCACCCAGCCACAGCTCCTCGTCAGCCCTGCTATCAGGGGGTGGGGGAAACAGCAGATGCGATTACCACCATTCTGCACCCAGACAACCATTGGCTGTTTTCCACTTTCAGCACAGTATTCAATCAATTACAGGAGAGATTCACACGTGATGATAAAATAAGCTTGGTGTCAGATGATTTTGCCCAACCGTAGGCTAACGGAAGTGTTCTGAGCCTGTTTAAGGTTGGCTAGACTCAAATATGCTGTCTGGTAGGTTTGGTCTACTATATGCATTTTCATCTTATGATATTTTCAACTTCTGATGGATTTATTGGGACATAACTGCATCATGAGCCAAGGAAGGTCTGCATTCACGAAGGGGAGTGGCTAAGTGAGCCAGGGGTTATTTGGACCTGGGTCTGGACCCTGGCTCCACCTTGAGCAACAGGAACGTCCTCTCTGAGCTTCATCAGTAAAGTAAGGGTGACAAGAGCAACTTCCCAGCACTGTTAACAACAACTCACGGGCGTCGTGCATGCAGAACTCCTGGCACGTGACGAACAAACGTGCAGTAAAGTCATTGGTGGTGCACGTTGTCGCCATTTCCATTATTATTGTTACAAGTAATCCCTAGAGTGAAGGATAAAGGAGGTACAGAGAATTCAAGCCACAGCTGCTGGGACAGAAATGACTTAGGAAACCGTAATTTGAAAACATACATGCACCCCAATATTCATTGTAGCACTATTTACAATAGCCAAGACATGGAAGCAACCTAAATGTCCATCAACAGATAAATGGATAAAGAAGATGTGGTACATATATACAATGGAATATTACTCAGCCATAAAAAAAGAATGAAATAATGCCATTTACAGCAACATGGATAGACCTAGAGATTGTCATACTGAGTGACGTAAGTCAGACAGAGAGAGACAAATATCATACGATACCGCTTATGCGTGGAATCTAAAAAAAAAGGGTACAAATGAACTTATCTACAAAACAGAAGAAGAGTTCCAGATGTAGAAAACAAACTTACGGTCACCAGGGGTAAGGGGGGGTGAGGGATAAATTGGAAGACTGGGATTGACATATATACACTACTATCTATAAAACAGATAACTGACAACGACCTACTGCATAGAACAGGGAACTCTACTCAATACTCTGTAATGACCTGTATGGGAAAAGCATCTAAAAAAAAGAGTGGATATATGTATATGTATAACTGATTCACTTTGCTGTCCACCTGAAACTAACACAACATCGTAAATCAACTATACTCCAATAAAGATGAAGGGAGGAAGGAAGGGAGGAAGGGAGGAAGGAAGGAAGGAAGGACTTAGGAGAATTGCCTCTGACAGAGTGAATAGTAAAAATTTGAGAGCTTGTGAATTACATGAACCCCAGGATCTCCTTTCTCTCTAATACTCAGTGTCAGTGGATCAAACCACATGCCTTTCCCAGGCCCCCATCCCGCAAGGTATGGAAAGAAGCTAATCACATACTTGTCCTCTGCTGTGTGTTGATCGGAAGATCCTCGGTGCCACCTGGGCTTTACTCCAGCTTGTCCGGTCAAGGCCCCCGGGCAGGCAAGGCACACACCCAGGGCAGCACCTGTGAGGCGCGGTCCCCTCTGGGGCTGAAATCACAGGCTCCCTGCCCCTGGGGACCCCCTGCCTGCCCAAGGCCCACCTCCAAAGAGCAGAACTGCAGACAGCCAGACTGTCCCAGGCTTGTCCGAGTAGCGTCCCCCAGCCGGGAGGCCCAGGTCACCACTGTGACCCTCTGCGGGGGGGGGGGGGGGCCTAGGGGAAGGAGGAGAAGTCTCCCGGGGACCAGGAGAGGAGTCGGCCACGAAGCAGCGAGCGCTCCAGTGAGCAAGGGGCAGGCACTCCCACCTCCCAGAGCGGCCCCGCCCCGCCCGGCCTCCCCTGAGGCCACTGCAGCCAACTTGAGCCGGGCCACTTGCCAAGCCTCAAGTGTTGCCTTTGGGGAAACTCAGCAGCTTTCAAGGTGCTGACCTCCCTGCCAGTGTTTGCTGATGAACACCTGTCACAGGCGTGAGTACCAATGACAGCCCCGAGAGAGTGGCGTTAAGGGGACATCTGCATTAGTGACGTGCCTTTTGAAGGTCAACGATGCCTATTTAAGTACCTGAGGGGAAGGTGAGGGTGGGAGGCACCAGCCACCCTGCAGTCCATGCCAGGGGCTCCACGACTTGTACTAACACTCTCCCCAGGCATCCCTGTAATTGAAGGAACTCAGAGACTCTCTCTCCCTCACCCTGGAGCAGAGGGTGACAGAGAAAGACACATTGGTCTCAAGCCGGCCCTACTCACCTCTGCTGGGAAGCTGACCTCCCTCTGTGCTCACAGGAGGGGGCGGGGCGGGAGTTGCTGATGCCAGATGAGAAGATTTGCATGGCAGGCGACGGGGACAGCACATTTCCAGTGAAAATCCAGGGGCTCGGGAGAGGGAAAGCGTTGACAGAGGGTTTCTGATGACAGCACACCCTGGATGGGCCAGGCGCTGACCTAAAAGTCGGGAGGAATGTATACAAAGATAGCTGCTCCATTTCAAGAAAATAGAACAGGTGTCCCAGGGAAAAAAAAAAAGTCCCAACACTGATTTTTAAGGGGTCTGTGCATGCGATACATGGTGGGTGGTGGTATTATTATAAAAAGATGTCGGGGATAAACCACAGGCCTCGCCACAGATGCCACGGCCAGAAGGGAAGGCTGGCAGGATTTTGACCTCACTTGTTCTCTGCGTCCCAGGATCCTCACAAAGCTCGGCTAAGGGGCCCAGACACCAAGTGCTTCCATCAGCAAAGCAGAGATGGAGAAACGGCAACACAGCACCGCCCAGAGCTTAAGGACCACGCTGTGTCTCCCACCAGGGCAAGTTTATGATGACTCACCCCACATTTTCCATTTCCCATCTTCCTGCAGGCCTGCGACTCACCTCAAGAGGCCGTTTTCCAGTTGAGGAAAACCGAGACCCCAGTCACTGAGCTTAGCTCAAAGCAGAAACCCGGGGCGGCTATAATGGTAACAGGTAGGATTTATTACCGTAGCCTGGCGCTAGATACACGCTAAGGTTACTAATTCATGCACTCCTCACCTTTTTATAATCTCCACTTTACCGATGAAAAAACGCGCAGGGGCTTCCCTGGCGGTCCGGTGGGTAAGACTCGGTGCTTCCACCGTAGGGGGCGTGGCTTCGATCTCTGGTCCCGGAAGTTCCGCATGCCGCGTGGCGCAGCCAAAAAAAAAAAAACTCAGAGAAACTGATGGAATTGCCCGAAGTCACACAGCCGGTTAAGGGGTGGGGACAACTCTCAAACCCGTCCATTTGGACCCAAGGGCGGTTTCTAACTGCTATAACTGG
Organism: Physeter macrocephalus; assembly: GCF_002837175.3. Lineage (NCBI taxonomy): Eukaryota > Metazoa > Chordata > Mammalia > Artiodactyla > Physeteridae > Physeter > Physeter macrocephalus. Next base: position 91,054,988 of record NC_041233.1, read on the forward strand.
GGCACAAACAGGCTTAACGGCCAGGATCAGGGCTCTATGGCTGGGTGGGAGGGACTGAGCCCCCAGGGAAGCCTGCAGGAGAAGAGGGAGAGCCCGGGACTCTTCTGAGACCAGCTGCCCTCCTCTCAGAAGAGAGAGGTTTCCAAGGGCTGGCAGGGAGGAAAGCCCCGGGGTTTAACCCTGTACTGGTCCAAAGACAGGTTCCCCGCGTGGGGAGGGCAATGAGAGAAGAGAAATCAAAGCCATAAAACTTCCCTGCCACCTAAGGCAGGTAAAGGGGAGGAAACGAGGCCAGCAGCCATGTACCCCTCGATCCATATTTCACAGGAAAGATGATAACAATTGGACATGTCACGCCCCAAAACCAGAAACTCAAAGCAATTTTAGATGAACTTTCAGAATGATGAGGGAAACGGCCGTGTTCGTGTTATACACCAAATAAATCACACCAAAATGATAGTTGTAATTCCCAAAAGTACACGGAGAATTGATTTTACTATGACTCTTATCATGATGAAAGGGTTCGCCCCTGCAAGGACCCTTCTTAAGTGGCTCCAGCTTAACCCCTGCCCTGCCAGGTCCAGCTCATCTGATCCCTGAGCCCCAGCGTGCAAAGCTGCCCCCTGATTCCAGGCTGCAGCCTGGCGCTGCCCCTGGGCCCCGCCAACGTGGGTCACCAGCAGCTTCCAAAGCCCTGGGTGAGCCCAGCGCCAGCAGACGTCTGAGGTCAACCGAGCTCCTCTCTGAACTAGGAAACAGCCTCAGTGGCTGTGTCTGTCTGAGTCTGAGTGAAGGGAGAAAAGAACTGGTGTTTTTCACGTTTACCTGCTTAATCTTCACAATTACCTGTGCGCTGGGTGTTATGACTTACTCCCTTTATCAGATGAATTAACTGAGGCTCAGAGAGGCCAACTTACCCAGAGATTTGAATATAGTTCTTAGTGACTCCCAACTGGATTCTCTTCCCAGCACGTCCTGCTGGCAGTTGGGTTGCTAAGATGCTACCCCCAACCCTGGGGGTTTCATTCATTCATTCAGGGCTCAGCAAGTATTATTGAGTATGTCTAGGTACCAGGCACTGGGTTGGGCATACAGTTGAGAATAGGACTCTGTTTCTGCCTCGTGGACCTAACTTGACACAAATGAATGAAAGTAAATGAATTACAAGCAGTGAAAGAGTGCTTTGAAGGACATGCATGGTGCTGTTCCACTTTAAAAGGGAGCTGCCTGGGTCAGGAAGGGCAGAGGAGGCTTCCCTGAGGAGGACACCAGGACTGGGAGCCCAAGGATGGGACGGTGCCAACCAGGCAGAAGGACAACTGCACAGTGGGGACCAGGGTCTGGAGGCAGGTGTAGCCGGAGTGGAAGACGAGTTGAGGGAAGCAGCTGTCAAAGGAAGCCAGAGGGAAGGGAGGGCTGAACCAGCAAATCAAGGAGCTTTTCTCCATCCATAGGAAGCCATGGAAAGCCATTGCAAGGATTAAGCAGGGGAGGTTGGGACATGATCAGATTTGTGTCTCAAAAGCTCAGTCCAATGCCGATTCGAGGACCAGGCTGAGCTTAGTTGGCCTGGAGGCTGAGCTTGTTTTCAGACTGGGGCCCAAGAAGGCATAAGGCGTAATGTATCCTTACAGGAGTATTTGCGTCCTACCAACTGGAGGTCAGAATTATACCGCTCACCCTCAAAGGCTGCTATCAGACTTCAAGAACAAAGACTGGATAGAACAAGTTCTATAAAATAAGCTATAAAAATCAACTCAGGACAAAATCAAAGAGCGTCTCTGGAAAGAAAAATAGATGACGTTTCAGAGTTAATGTCATAAACATCTTTAGCTCTATATTGCCATCTGTTTTTACACTTCTAACTTCAGAGCTAAGATCGCTTCAGCCATTTTGTTACGTCAAGAGTTGTTTCTGGTTTGGTTTGGTTTGGTTCTGGGGATTTGTCTTTTGTTTTCTAAATGCAGCTGGTCCAATCCTGGTTCTGCCTCTTACTACTTTGTGATCTTGGGCAAAAGCCTTGACTTTGAACTTCAGTCTTTCCTCTGACTTTACAATATTATGATCCTATGACATACAGAGACTCTATAAGAGTCAGATGGTGAATGCTTGTCAAAGTCAAGCTGTGGGAATTTACAGTTAGACACACTCCAGAGAACAAATAACAGGAAAGCTTTCTAGCCCCCAAGCCCCCTAAAAACAAGTCTGCTGGGCTCCAGGAGTCTGGCTCAGAGCAAAAGACATACCTTTAAATCAATAACCATGATAAGGTGCCCCATGGTTTCAAAGATTAGGAGTAATGGGGTCAGTGATCGGAATGCAATCGTCTTGAAATTATCAAAGGACAAAAAAGCAGGACTCAAGTAATTACCTCCCAATAAGTTTCTTCTCTCTTGAATTCTCCAAGTTACAAGGTAAACACTTAATGAATTAAACTAGAAAGTAGAGAGATTTTAGTAATGTCATTCCGCTGCCCAAACAAGTTTATAGGAGGACAATTAACAGTGAGCATGGTATAACTTAGCAAAACCTAGGTACAAGCTCCTACCGGATGCCTTTAAACCAGTAATTTTCCAACTTAAGTAGTAAAGGATAAGAGCACATTTAAAGGGAAAAAAAACTCGCACCAATCCCCAAGGGGTTGACTTAAGTTATTTTACCATAAATTTAATATATACAAACACTGACCGAGGCATAAATCCTATGCTTCTAGCTCTTATGCACATATAAAATAAAAACAAATTTATGGAATAAGTACAATTAAAACTACCAAACCAATAAAATTCAAATTAACAACATTGACTTACTATGATGGATAATGATGCCTTGTAGAAGCTAGGCCTGGTGCTGGGCTCACCGGAAAGATATCATTGTTTTAGGCTTCACCTCCACTGTCAGCTCGATTCTTTGGACTTTAACATGATGGACCATTATTTAATCCAGAGGTCATCAAACATTTTCTATAAAAGGCCAGATTGTAAATATTTTTGGCTTTGCAGACCATATGGGCTCTGTCACAAACTACTAATTCTGTCGTTGCAGCATGAAATCAGCCGTAGACAATGGTTAATGGATGGACCTGGCTGTGTGCCAATAAAACTTTATTTACGAAAACAGGTGCTGGGCAGAATTTGGCCCAAGGGCCAGAGTTTGCTGACTCCTGATTTCATCCATCATCTTTATTATGTCATCATTTGGCCTTTTGCCTTTTAACAATGACTTTTACTCAACTATTGATTTATTATTTTTATGGACCAGTCAATCCAATAATTCATTCCAAATTTCAACCTTGAAAAAAATTAAACGGAACGTATATTTCTTGCCTATTTACAATTCAATCCCTGGTAAAAAGTTGATATGAAAAAAAGGCAGGATCTGAGTAATGCACCTTCTAAAGGGGGTTCTGGGTGCCTGTGGTCCCCTGGACCATGTGTCAGTTCCATCCTTTTATTTCTTTTCTTTATTTGAACTACAGATTAGACATCCAACAGTGATATCCTTCTACCTTAATTGGACATGAGCATATCATTTAAGATTGTCAGCCTCTGCTGTTCTCTCTTTATTTTACCATTCGGTCATTCAAACAAAAAACAATCATTGAGCACTTATAAATGTCAGACACTGTTCTGAGCACTTGAGATCTTAAGTGCGGAAAACAGACCCAGAAACCCAGCCTTCACAGATCTTACATTCAGATTGGGCAGTGGGTGGCAGAGACAGACAATAAAAATTAGTCTATTAATACATAAATGGTGCTGTTTGAATGAAATGAAATGAAGGTCTATGCTCAATAATGAAAGAAACCAGCATCTTCATCTTAGAAAATGATCCCCAACTATGAAAGAGCATCCCAAAGAGAAGTGTTCTGTGTTTACCCTCTACAAGAATTCAACGACGGCAGCCAGGGAAGGTTTGCTTTGTTTTGCACTAGGACAGGTCATCCTAACAGGAGCCAGGCTTGCTCACCAGCCCATCAGGAGCTACCATGCTGTCACATCTGCGGCTCCTCAGGTGCCAAGGTGGTCAAAGCACAAAGGCTCCAGAACTGAGAGGGGGCAGCACTATTTAGTACTTGCAGGTGACCTAAGGTATTGCTGGTATTTTTGGTTAGGCAGTCTCACCTCCTTCACAGCCCCTCACAGATGGCCTGGAGATGAGGAAGTGGACTTTGGAAGGCCTCGCCGGGTCCTGGCTCTGCCACTGGCGACTGTGGACGAGTCAGCCACCCTGTCTGAGTCTCGGTTTCCCCATCTATAATTCTGGAATGACAGAAGTGCCTTTCCTGTCTCCCTCAAAATTCTTAAGAAAACCAAATGAGATAAGTTATGAAAGAGTTTAGAAAATGAATCTGCTGAGAGCTGGCTTGGCCCCAGAAAAAAAGTTGGAGGGCCCCAGAGAGGGGAGATTTGTATTGATAAGTAACATGGGCCCAGGCCCCTCCAACTCACTGGGCCCTGCTTATGTGCACTGGGTCCTTACTTTTGTTCAGCCCTGTGTACAGGCAATCTATAAATGTCATGTAACCTGGTTATTACAACTGGTATTATGATGATGATGATATCAGTGTGTTGGAAGAACTACTAAAAGTCTACATTTCTAGAATGTTCACACAGTTGAATCCTCTTTACAAAGGAGAGACCCTTATCTCTATTCACCTTCATGAACATAATTAGCTAGCAGGCCTAAAGATTTTTTTCCTCTTTTATTTTTTCTGGCGAAACCTTTTATAGACTGACAATATACATTATTCCTATTATCTTTTGCTTTAATCAGTTTCAAAAAACTATCCCCCAAGCCCCATTTCTATTGCATTTTCCTCCAGACCTTGGAAAAGAAAAAAAAGCAAAGCAAAATAAAACTCCCTGGTCTGCAGACTGTATTTCTGCAGGGTCATGGAGAAGAATATGAATGAATATTTGGATTTACTGAATACGAACAGGAGGGAGGACATCTCTCCTAAAAGCTCTCAAACGTCCGTACAAACACTCTTATCCCATCCAATCCCTACTGTGTGAAAGCACAGAATCAGGACAGACACAGAATCATCACTTACTAAGCCCTGATTGTATGCATCGCACTGTCCTACATACATTAATATCAACCTGGGTATTTACTGAATTGCTACTGGGGGAAAATCACTCTACAATGTACACCCATCTAAACACAAACATATACGGTTCTCTCTCTCTTTCTGTATCTTTCTCTCTCCAACTGTCTCTCTCTGCCCCATATCCTCTGACCACAGACCGGTTGTTCTCAATCAAAGGCTGCCCAGAATCATACCTCATAAGGGCCCAGGGCAATAGCCTGAGGTTTACGAAGACTAATAATAATGTGGCTCCCAAGAGGAATAAAGCATCTTCCTGCTCCATCCCCACCTCCCAGCCACCAGGCACCCCACTCCCAGGAGGCAAACACAAGCCAGACTAACCCCAAGAAAACCAGCCCTCTAAGATGACAACATTTTCCATTCACCATCTGATTTTTTTTCTTTAGTATGTGTGTTTTGTGCTTTTCCCTTTGTCAAAAGAGCACGAGCCTTTCATTTTGCCTTTTATTTGTCTTGCTGCCGGTACTGTGAAAATGTATTGGCCTTTCAGTTAGTGATTACACATCAACACATACCCAATTTATAACACCATGCCCCAAAGAACAGACGTAATAAAGCAAGGGCAGGAAGTAGCAACCTGATAAAACAGAGCTGCCGACTCAAAGGTCTTTGCATGTGTGCAGGACAGAAAACAGTGCCGACAAAAGGCCTGGGAACTTGTATTTTGCGAACGACTGCAGATGTTATGGACACAGCCCCAGTGGGTGGGTGGAATGGGGGATAGAGAAAGTATAAGACCCACACACAGTGAACAGACTTGTGGTTGCCAAGGGGGAGGGGGAGGGATGTATTGGGAGTTTGGGGTTAGTAGATGCAAACTATTACATGTAGAATGGATGGACAACAAGGTCCTAACATATTGCACAGGGAACTATATTCAGTGTACTAGGATAAACCATAATGGGAAAGACTATAAAAAAGAATGTAGGTATAGGTATAACTGAGTCACTTTGCTGTACAGCAGAAATTAACACAACATTGTAACTCAACTATACTTCAGTTACAAAAAGAAACAAAGTGTGAGACCAAATTTCCTGGCCCAAGGTCTTCCATGCTCATCTGATCCAACCCAGAACAGATCCGTAACCAGCCCCCTAAAGTCAAGGAACCCTTGGCTGGGAGGTCAGGCTACTCTCTAGTGGTTTGGAATTCTATTCCTTTGTTGCAAGAGGTTCCCTGGGACTAGGGTCGTGAATAGGGCCTTTTGATGGCCACTTGCTAGTGACACCTCCCCTGATCCTCCTCAGAGACCCCCAGACTGCAGAAAGGATCTACCTCGAAGGACCCAGGAAAGATTTCCTTGGTTCCATGACCATATGAACAGAAATTATACCAGTTATCTCTGGCTTTACAACTAATGAGATGTACAGCTCAATGTAATTTATTTGTATGTCTGGACTAAATCAGAAAAAAAAGTCTTTCATCAAAGGAAGGGCCCTCATTTTAGGCTCAGAAAACGTGGCCCCTCCACCCAGGGCTAACGGGCCTCCCCTTGGCCCCATCTATCAGTGGCCTCTCCCCTTCGCCCAGGTGGCCTCCAGGTCAGGGGTGGAGCCCCCTCCTCCTCCAGGCTCAGACTTGTTTGACAGGCACTTAGCCCTCAAGCCCACAAATGCAGTTCCCTGACAGTCAACTGGGTACAGGTCTTCCTGGACACGAGGTCAGAAGGGACCGTGACACAGATGCCCTCCAGACCTGCAAACACTTGGGTCCTTTCCTTCAGTGTTTTCTCCAGAGTGACCTCCGTCAGCTTTGATCTCAGCCAGGGGGGACCATCTCCCGGCCCCTGTGCTGCTCCGAGCTTTGGCTTCCCTGAGACCCTGCCCCCCACCGTCCCTCCCTTCCCCGCAACCATTCCTCTTCCCTCCTCCTTCCCTCCTTTCCCAGGAGACCAGGGGTGACCTCACGGTCTTCTCCTCCAGCCCAGGTCCCTCTACACTTAGTCACAGGGCGGCACACACCCTCACACATCCATGCCCACTCGCACATACACACACCCCTGCTCACACACACTCGCACATGCACAAATACACACTCCCATTCACACTCACACGCTCACAGCTCACTCACATACACACATTCACACACACTCACATGCACACTTACTCACATACAGTCATACATACTCACACATGTACAGAGTCCTTTCCCAGCTGCTCCACCCCCACTGAGCTCAGAATCTAAACTCTGGCCCACACTTTCTACCCTTCAGTGTTGTCTCATTGTTTTACGTGTGTCGATCACACATCACGCCCCCTAACTCTGCCCCTAAACTGCACAAGGTTAAGGCAGAAACATGGGCTTCCCCCATCCCTCGTCCATGGCATTTAGAGCTCAGTAAACTTTCAGAAGCGCTGAGCTGAGCGAGATCCTGGAGATCACCGAGCTTCCAAGTTCCCCGCTCCAAGCCCACTGATGGATGGACGCACCCATGCACACTTGCACGCACGCATGCACACATGCTCACACACACGTGCACACACAAATGCATGCTCGCACACACGCTCACACACACATGCACGCTCACACACATGCACGCTCACATGCACACACGCATGCACACACGCACACTCGCAGGCACGCATGTACACACACGCTCCACGCGTGCACACGTGCACGCTCGCACACACGCGCTCACACACATGCATGCTCGCACGCACAAATGAACACGTGCACACACACACGTACACACGCACGCTCGCACACATGCATGCACACATGCTCACACGCTCATATGTAAACACACATGCTCACACGCACGCATGCACACATGCACGCTCACACACACTCAGTGATTGAGGCGTCGATTGGAAGGATCGGGACAACAGTGCATGGGCTCCAGGGTCACGCTGTGGTTGCTCCCCTGTACTTGGCACTTTGATGGTGGACTGGGACCCAGGGCCCTGCCACTGGACACTCCGTTCTGGCCTCAGACCACCCCCCCGGGGGGTGGGGAGGGGGTCCTGGAGGTCCCAGTCAGAATACTGATCTGGCTTCAGATGGACCTGGGTTCCAAGACTGGCTCTGCCACTTACTCCCTGTAACCATCAGCAAGTTCTTCCAGGGCTCAGTTCTTCCGTGTAAAATGGAAATAGTAATGGGATCTGTTCCACTGAGCTGCTGTGAGCATTAAAGGAGATAAAGCAAGAAAAGCATTCAGCACAGGGCCTGACACATAGTAAAGAGCAATACGTGCTTATTATCTGATTATTATCATCAGGGTTAAAAAGTAAAAGGAAGGGTGGTGTCCAGTCCTGGACCTGCAATCACTTACCTGTGAATATCACTTTACCACTCTAAGCCCATTTCTTGTTTCGTTTGGGGTTACTTTTCTCTTTGGCAAAAAATGAAGATCATTAAACCTACCTTACTGGGCTGTTGTGAAAGTTAAGTAAAATTCCAGCCAGGCTGCACCTCTCACCTGTGTGCACACCTAGCACGTAGGAAGCCAAGTCAAGGTGGTAACTGTCCTTATCTATAAGGCTGTGGTGTCCACCTACACGCCTTCTGAAGTCCCCACCAGCTCTTGCCACCTCAGTCCCTGTTATCCCTTCCCTGCCCCAAGTCCCACTTAAGCCCAGCCAGGCTCTTCGAGAACAAAAAACCTCAAAAATGCCCTCTCTGGCCAAGGTTGCTAGGGACAAGCTTCCTCTCTAACATCTCAAAGCACTATAAAGCTTGTTGCCACTCACTTCTCCCATGTTTTTTGTAAACCAGATCCCAACTTGGCTCTGTAATTGCTGAGCTTGGAGTCTCATCCTCTCTCACACCCTGGAGAAATGGAGCCACTGTCATCTTCATACATCCTGAAGGCTGTGTCCAGCCATGCGCTAGCCAGGGAAGGGTCATCTAAGAAGCGTTTCAGGGACTTCCCTGGCAGTACAGTGGTAAAGACTCTGCACTGCCACTGCAGGGGGCACGGGTTTGATCCCCGGTCTGGGAACTAAAGATCCTGCCTGCTGCATGGTGTGGCCGGAAAAAAAAAAAAAGGAAGTGTTTCATTGCAAATGATACAAATCCCCTTGTTTTTGGAGAGCAAGGGTTTGGGGATTTAGAACCAAGAATGAATGTTTGGACTCACAAACACAGAGAACAGACTTGTTGCCAAGGGGGAGGGGGGTGGGGGAGGGATGGGTTGGGAGTCTGGGATTAGTAGATGCAAAGTATTATACATAGAATGGATAAACAACAAGGTCCTACTGTATAGCACAGGGAACTATACTCAATCTTGTGATAAACCATAATGGAAAAGAATATGAAAAAGAATATATATATATGCATAACTGAATCACTTTGCTGTACAGTAGAAATTAACACGACATTGTAAATCAACTATACTCCAATAAA
>NC_041233.1:91064699-91069997 GCF_002837175.3 Physeter macrocephalus
GAAGCCACCGCAATGAGAAGCCCACACACCACAACAAAGAGTAGCCCCTGCTCGCTGCAACTAGAGAAAGCCCGTGCACAGCAACAAAGACCCAACTCAGCCAAAAATAAATAAAATAAATAAATTTATTTAAAAAAAAAAAAAAAAAAGAATGAATGTTGGAGGAAAACTCCAGAACAGACTCATGTCACACTTTGAGAATCTGAGTAAACCGCTTATTCATTTGATTTTAATTTTAAACGATTTTTCTGATTATAAAAGTAATCATAGATGTAGAAAACAAACTTATGGTTACCAGGGGGGTACATGGGGGAGGGATAAATTGGGAGATTGGGATTGACATATACACACTACTATACATAAAATAGATAATAAACAAGGACCTACTGTATAACGCAGGGAACTCTACTCCATACTCTGTAATGGCCTATATGGGTAAAGAATCTAAAAAAGAGTGGATATATGTGTATGTATAATTGATTCACTTTGCTGATTTGCAACATTGTAAATCAACTATACTCCAATAAAATTTTTCTAAACTAATCATAGCGTGCACACATGCACGCTCTCACACATGCTCACACACACGTGCACACACAAATGCATGCTCGCACACACGCTCACACACACATGCACGCTCACACACATGCACGCTCACATGCACACACGCATGCACACACGCACACTCGCAGGCACGCATGTACACACACGCTCCACGCGTGCACACGTGCACGCTCGCACACACGCTCACACACATGCTCACACACATGCATGCTCGCACGCACAAATGAACACGTGCACACACACACGTACACACGCACGCTCGCACACATGCATGCACACATGCTCACACGCTCATATGTAAACACACATGCTCACACGCACGCATGCACACATGCACGCTCACACACACTCAGTGATTGAGGCGTCGATTGGAAGGATCGGGACAACAGTGCATGGGCTCCAGGGTCACGCTGTGGTTGCTCCCCTGTACTTGGCACTTTGATGGTGGACTGGGACCCAGGGCCCTGCCACTGGACACTCCGTTCTGGCCTCAGACCACCCCCCCGGGGGGTGGGGAGGGGGTCCTGGAGGTCCCAGTCAGAATACTGATCTGGCTTCAGATGGACCTGGGTTCCAAGACTGGCTCTGCCACTTACTCCCTGTAACCATCAGCAAGTTCTTCCAGGGCTCAGTTCTTCCGTGTAAAATGGAAATAGTAATGGGATCTGTTCCACTGAGCTGCTGTGAGCATTAAAGGAGATAAAGCAAGAAAAGCATTCAGCACAGGGCCTGACACATAGTAAAGAGCAATACGTGCTTATTATCTGATTATTATCATCAGGGTTAAAAAGTAAAAGGAAGGGTGGTGTCCAGTCCTGGACCTGCAATCACTTACCTGTGAATATCACTTTACCACTCTAAGCCCATTTCTTGTTTCGTTTGGGGTTACTTTTCTCTTTGGCAAAAAATGAAGATCATTAAACCTACCTTACTGGGCTGTTGTGAAAGTTAAGTAAAATTCCAGCCAGGCTGCACCTCTCACCTGTGTGCACACCTAGCACGTAGGAAGCCAAGTCAAGGTGGTAACTGTCCTTATCTATAAGGCTGTGGTGTCCACCTACACGCCTTCTGAAGTCCCCACCAGCTCTTGCCACCTCAGTCCCTGTTATCCCTTCCCTGCCCCAAGTCCCACTTAAGCCCAGCCAGGCTCTTCGAGAACAAAAAACCTCAAAAATGCCCTCTCTGGCCAAGGTTGCTAGGGACAAGCTTCCTCTCTAACATCTCAAAGCACTATAAAGCTTGTTGCCACTCACTTCTCCCATGTTTTTTGTAAACCAGATCCCAACTTGGCTCTGTAATTGCTGAGCTTGGAGTCTCATCCTCTCTCACACCCTGGAGAAATGGAGCCACTGTCATCTTCATACATCCTGAAGGCTGTGTCCAGCCATGCGCTAGCCAGGGAAGGGTCATCTAAGAAGCGTTTCAGGGACTTCCCTGGCAGTACAGTGGTAAAGACTCTGCACTGCCACTGCAGGGGGCACGGGTTTGATCCCCGGTCTGGGAACTAAAGATCCTGCCTGCTGCATGGTGTGGCCGGAAAAAAAAAAAAAGGAAGTGTTTCATTGCAAATGATACAAATCCCCTTGTTTTTGGAGAGCAAGGGTTTGGGGATTTAGAACCAAGAATGAATGTTTGGACTCACAAACACAGAGAACAGACTTGTTGCCAAGGGGGAGGGGGGTGGGGGAGGGATGGGTTGGGAGTCTGGGATTAGTAGATGCAAAGTATTATACATAGAATGGATAAACAACAAGGTCCTACTGTATAGCACAGGGAACTATACTCAATCTTGTGATAAACCATAATGGAAAAGAATATGAAAAAGAATATATATATATGCATAACTGAATCACTTTGCTGTACAGTAGAAATTAACACGACATTGTAAATCAACTATACTCCAATAAAATTTTTCTAAACTAATCATAGAAAATACAGAAAGACAAATATTTACGTATATACAAGTTACGTAATATATACGACTATTACCGGTTTTCTCATGTTTATTTTAACATCCTTGGGATCAACTTGTATAAAACATTTTACATCTGTTTTCCAATTAATGTTACATATTATTATACAATTAATTTCCCATAGCATTAAAAACCTCTTTAATGACATCATCTTTAATGACTCCATAAACACACCCTCATTTGGAGACCACTAATTCATTTAACCATTCTCCTATCTTTGGCCATCGAGGTAGTAACCACTTTTTAACCCTAACAACCTCTGAAGCTCCCTGAAGTTCACGGCTCCCGACAAGAGGTGAAGAATTTGCAGCCCATGGGTCATAGGTGCCTCTGTACCCACCCACCCATGCACCCACCCAGCTCCACGTTAAGGTCCTGCTTTAATTACAGGATGAAGATCAGAACGCCGGCTGCATGCTGCCTCTTTGCTCACACATCCAGAATTAACATTTTAATCGCTAAAGAGCATCGCTGTTATCCTCACAGACATAATTCTGGTCAATAAGATAGGTGATCTAAATTGTAGGGAAATCAATTTTTACTACAATTCCGTAAGGTTTATTGAACAAAATACAACCTATAAATCCTTTCCTCTCTTTTTTCCTTACCTTTGATCTGGTCTATCTTAGTCCAAACTCCTTTAATTGCAAGAATCAGAAACCCACTCCAAGGAGCTCGAATGAAAGGTTAGAGTTATTGCAAGGATACACAGAGGCCCAAAGGGAAACCAGGAAGCACTGAATCATACCTAAAGCAGAGCAGAAAACAGGGATTTGCTCTCTCTCTCTCTCTCTCTCTCTCTCTTCACTCACACGTGATTTCTCTGCTCTTCTCTGGGCTCCCACTCCCCCCGCCGTCTCCCTCCCAACCAGCTTCTCTGAGTCTCAGTTCCTTATACATTCAGCAAAGTCGTAGACCCAAAATAGTTCCCTTTGCCCCCGACTTTACAGGGAACTTTCGGCACACGTGCCCAGCGTCGGCCAGCAAAATCCTTCTGAGGCCTGGTTCAGATTCCCCAAAGAGGGAACCTTACTGACTTAAGAGGACACGTAAGCCATTGATAGCTCTCTGGCCAGCCCCCAGTCAGGTACTCCTGGCCCAATTGTCTGTGAGGGGGAAGCAGCGTCACATGGGCCCCGCTCACCCAGCAAGGCCATGGGAGGACAGAAGTTTCCCTGGAAAGAAAGTTTGGGCCAACAAGAAGCCCCGTGTCTAATTCCTAGATTAAGGGCTATAAACTGAGTCAGAGATTTTCTTTCCACAGAAGTTCTGGAAACACAACCTTAGGAAAGTGCCTAAGACTAATGCTAGCTCTTCATAACCAGGTGAACAAACAACATGGTTCCTGGAAGCCATTAGCCCTGTGTACCCTTAACTAAACCCTTGATTCTAGTCAGGAGCCTAGAGCCTCCAGCAGGTTCTTCAGATCAGCTGGGTCCTGGAGGTACACCCGCAAGCTCAGGGCTGCTCTCCAGCATCATGGTATTGGTCTGAAGCTGTCCTGAGAGGCGGGCAGCTACCTGGAGGCTTCCCCAGGTCACCTGCACAGTTGTCTGGTCTACAGGGAGCAGTGGGTGTAACTGAAGGACACTGAGCCTCACACCCCAAGCAAAGATTTCCCAAGTACAATATCAGAAAAGGCGCTAACAATACAGGAAATGTTGATATGTTAAGCTACATTAAAGTTAGAAGCTTCTGTTCATAATAACATAAGAGGAAGAGAGTGAAAAGGCAAGCCACACAGTAGGGGAAAATATGTGCAATAAAGATATCCAGGGCTTCCCTGGTGGCACAGTGGTTGCGCGTCCGCCTGCCGATGCAGGGGAACCGGGTTCGCGCCCCGGTCTGGGAGGATCCCGCATGCCGCGGAGCGGCTGGGCCCGTGGGCCGTGGCCGCTGGGCCTGCGCGTCCGGAGCCTGTGCTCCGCAACGGGAGGGGCCGCAGCAGGGGGAGGCCCGCGTACCACAAAAAAAAAAAAAAGATATCCAATAACAGAGTGCAATTAAAATAGAATAAGAACTTGTACAGTTTTTTTAAATGTGACAGAAAAATGACCAAAAGATTTGAACAAGCACTTCGCAAAAGAGGATATTGAAATGGTTTATAAATGTACAAAAATGTGCTTACCCTCAGTAGCTACTGGGGAAATGCAAATGAAAAAACAAAGTGAGATATTACTTTACCTCATCAGAATAACAAAATGAGAAAGAATGCCAATACCAAGTATTGGAGAAGATGGGGAGAAATAGAAATTCACGCGCTGATGGGTGAGAGTGGAAACTGACATGCCCGTTTTGAAAACCTATTTGGCGATATCTATTCAGGCTGAGCCCTAGACATACCACAGGACTCAGCAATTCCACTCTTAAGCATATGCCAAACAGAAATGCAGGCAACATAATATTATGTAAGAGTGCCAAAAACTAGAAGCCCCCCAAATCGTCATCAACAGTAGAATGGATACGTTGGGGTATAATCACACTATGGAAATTATATAGTAATGCAAATAAATAAGTGAACTACTGTTACCTGCAAAAACATGGGTGAATTTCACAAGCAAAAAAGCCAGAGTACATACTATATGATTTCATTTACATGAAGTTCAAAAACAGACAACACTATGCCATATGATCCAGCAGTCCCACTCCTAGGCATATATCCGGACAAAACTATAATTCAAAAAGATACATGCACCCCTATGTTCACAGCAGCACTATTCACAATAGCCAAGACATGGAAACAACCTAAATGTCCATTGAC